>NW_021834255.1:0-2500 GCF_006345805.1 Octopus sinensis
AGGCTTTAGACAAAGCGGTCGTCGGCATCTTACCATCTCGTATGGCAGCTTGTTCCACGGATCAGCAACCCGGACGGATATACATATATACATATGTATATATACTGGGTGGGTGAAAAGTATGTAGGCATTAAAATTTGATATTAACATTCATATTCCTTTTACAAATTTATTGAAACAAATGGTACATGTTATTTATTAAATGGGAAAATGGAAGTAAATCTTCATATTTCATCGTAAGCACGGTAGCGTCAACCAATTTCCTCAAAAAACCATGTATAGGATGAGAAACCTTCTGAAGGACGTCGTCTGGGATATCATTGAGAACCTCCAGATTCCGTGTCTCCAAGTCCTCCAGTGTGCGAGGTTTTGGCTTGTACGCGTCGTTTTTTTGTGTAACCCCACAGGTGAATATCACATGGAGTGTGATCTGAACTTCTTGGAGTTCTGGACTTCTGGATTTCTGCGGCCACAGTCATCAGGTTTTAGCATCTCAACGTAATGAGGTTTTCACGGACGAAAATTCAGTTCTTTACGCAACACCGTACGTATTGTGTATCTTGTTAGTCCGCCTTCATGAGCTACATGACGTTGATTTTTGCGGGCTGCGATTAAACATTTCCTGCGGCCGGACATCTGGAAAATAAGAAATAAATCAATAAGAAAATACAAAAAAATCTCCATTAGTAATGCCTGGTTAAAAAATATTTTCCTCGTGATTTCAGTGATACTAAAAATTCTATAAGCAACTAGCAGTATCGCCCGGCGTTGCTCGGGTTTGTAAGGGAAATAACTATATAAGCATTTTTAGAGATGTAAAGTATAATAGCCATCTCAATATGGCTAACCACAAAGGGGGGGGTGTTTCTGTAGCTTTTTACGTTCTGAGATTTAATAATAAATTTTTAGACAGTTACTTCCCTTATATATGCCAAAAATGCATTAAAATGGGAAAAATTGATGGTAATTTTTTTTTAAATCGTAGCCACATCGTAGACGCGCGCTAATACCCACAAGGGCTCGATATGAATCACGACTATAAGATACCCGGTTTTGGTTAAACTGCACCGCAAAATGTGGGAGTAGTTAGGAATCTAAATCGTAAGAGACAGACAGCACACAACCTCACTTTTATATATAAAGATTTCTAATGCCTGGTTACTTTTGGTAAAATTTGATGCAGATTCTCTGCTCAACTTTCACTGTCACGGTCAAAGCGATGATCACACGCTACACACCTTCCTTCAAAACACTGCTGTAAACAGCGGAAGCAAGCTAGAACTTTAAAACTTAGTGCGCATACACAGCAAAGTTCAAGGTCCAGTTGTGCCAAGCGGTTTTACTCTGTATGATTTAGCTTCGTTACTATGGCAACAATCCAAATACGTATTGATCAGACCAGTTATACACACACACAAACACACATACACACACATATATATATACATATATATAGAAGGCGGCGAGCTGGCAGAAACGTTAGCACGCTGGGCGAAATGCGTAGCTGTATTTCGTCTGCCGTTACGTTCTGAGTTCAAATTCCGCCGAGGTCGACTTTGCCTCATCTTTCGGGGTCGATAAATTAGTACCGTTACGCACTGGGGTCGACGTAATCCGTTTGTCTGTCCTTGTTTGTCCCCTCTGTGTGTAGCCTCTTGTGGGTAGTAAAGAAATATATATATACATATATCGGATATGATCATATATAAATATATATGTATATATGTATATACGCACACATACACACACACGCGCACACACATGCATACATATGCAACCTCATCGGTAGCAAATTCCTCCAATCTCACCCCAGCCTCCCTGCAATCTTCCCCCAACAGCCGCATTCTTTTCCTCTTCATATATTTATCCTTAAAAAGTCTCCTATCGTTTCCGTTCGACAAGTTCGAGAGGTTCTGAAAAATTATCAACTTAAAGATTCACGAATTACTTCGATTTATATTGAAGATTAAATTTATCTACATACTTATATTGATTATATCTATCTGCGTACTACCAATTAAATCAAAGTATTGATTTATGCTACTTAAATTTTTCATTATCCAATGATGTTGAGAATCTGAATAAAAATTCAGGAATGAACTGGAATCATTTCTTTTTACAAGAGAGAAGCAATTCAAAAACGAAGTCGTTAATTGGTAAATAAATTCCCACGAAAGTAGTTTCAAATACTTAGGAGAGAACTCAGTAGATGTACTCAAACATATAGACTTATATGTACGTCTGTCTATCTATCTATCTGTCCATCTATCTTTCTATCTATCTGTCCATCTATCTTTCTATCTATCTGTCCATCTATCTTTCTATCTATCTGTCCATCTATCTTTCTATCTATCTATCAGCGGATATATGCATCTATTTAAATATATGCAAATATATAAGTGCATGTGTGTGTGTATGTGTGTGTGTGTGTAGATTCGAAACGATATTTAATATTGAATAATATCTTTTGCTTCGAAGTTTCGACGTTAAAACTGGCTTC
>NW_021834255.1:7500-15000 GCF_006345805.1 Octopus sinensis
GTAGGATCGCTGAGTGTGGAACTATATATATATATATCCATAAAAATATTACTGAGATCGATTTAACCGGTTTTAACTTCATCCCAAAATGCGTGACCTTGTACTAAACATACCACTAATTATCATTTTTACTGATGTTGTTCTTATGTTTCTTGTAATTTATAATCATCATCATCATCATCGACAACGTCATCATCATCCTCATCACCAATCGCACGTAGCCAGAAAAGGATGAGAAACCAATTGTGTTTCTTGCCTGTGTTTTAAGCTCATTTTATGGCATTTCAATAAACTTAATTCGAAATTTATGATTTACGGTCGTCACCTCAGCTTTTAAGTTTTCAATATGTTTTTTTTACGTGTTTTATATTTTTCGTATATAATTTATCCATCACCCATTTATTGTTCTTATTTTCCATTGTTTGTATTAATTCTTTTGTGAGATTTTAGTTCCCTTTTCTAATTTTATATGGTTTTCTAGAGTGGAATCGCTTGTCACAAAATCATTTTAAGCTTTCACCCTTGAACTGAAAGTATGTTAGGTAGAGTGGTAGTAACTTTTAAAATGCTAGAGGAATGTGGAACTCATCTATATACGCCTGTTAGTGTAAGCATAGGAGTGAAATATTACACACTCTCTGCATATTACATACAACACATACTGCAATTCCTTACTGCACATTACTGCACATTCCATACAACACACAGTTAGCAAATAACGTTGCTAAGAATGCGAATAAAAATCCAAAATTTGCAAGGAGTGGAATAGGTACAATATTGGCTACATATGTTTCTTAACTAGCTGATGCTTATTATGTAAGCCTCATACAATGAACTCTCCTCAGCGTAGCTAGTCATCAGGCCGAAATTATCACCACCAAGTTTACATCGCCGCAAGAAATAAACAAACAATGAGTCGCATAACCATAAGCGAAAGCTATATCGTCCTGGAAAATGCTTTCATCATATGTATTCCCCACAATTCTGCCGACTTTACTCATTTCTCTCCTCCTTTTCATATGAAAATATAAAACGATGAATAAACCCTTAGTAACTTCGTACCTAAAGAGATGCAACTAAATCGAAACAGAAACTGATGCAACAAAAATGTTCCAACTAAGTTAAAAACAACGCTAGTGCGAGCGCTCATTTGGCCAAAGCATTTATAGTTGCGAAGCATGGGCTCTGAACAAATCTGAAGAGAACATAACCAATGTATTTGAAACGTGGGTGTATAGGAGAATGCTACAAGTTTCTTACAAGTACCATCAGACCAATAAATGGTTGTTACAACAAGTAAATGAAAGAGGACAATATACGAACATTGTGAAAAAGAAGTTCATTTATCATGGTCATACTCGATGAAGCAGTGGTCTGAAAAACGCTATAATAGAAGGAAGAGTAGAGGGTAGTAGATCAAGAGGCAGGCAGAGAACGAACTGGTTGGACAAATGGGGCAGGGCAGTTGGAGAACTCGATCTTCATCTGAACAAACTTTCATTGTAGTGTTAGTGGTGACGACGAAGATACAAATATTAAGGATTATATATTTGTTTTTTTTTTGCATTTGACTTTGAAGATTCTTTATGTAAAATCGTATGTTGAAACAAATATTGTAGCATCCTGGGAAAGTCGTTTAATTTTTAGGTTTCGACTAGTTAACCATTTAGCAAAGTAATTAATTGTTTGTTTGATTAATCGTTCACTCAGTGAGTCAAGTAAGTTGGTCAAAGTTCGTTCGTTGCCATTCGTAACCTCATCAATAACACGTTCTCTCTGCTCCAGATTTTCAGGTCTCCTGAAGCAGACGATAAATCAAACAATCGACTAGCTAATTGGTTAAACGGTTTACTGGCTGAATAAGAATGATAAAAAAAGTGAAACAATACCAATGCATGTGTTTATTTTTGACATAATGACCCTCCCAAGATACAATAAAAAGAAATAGTTTTTAGTTGCAACGAAAATAAAAGAGAAAAGAAAAGAAAACTGAATTCAATAAACGCCGATAGTTCATTCCAATAAACTCAAAATGACTTCACAAACGCAAAACTAAAATAATATTGACTTCTAGCAAAACAATTCACATCTTCACAATGGAGATGAAGAATCAATAAAACAACATCTTATAAAATATTTTTTATAGAGCGTCTTATTAAATATTTATATATGGAGAACACGGCAAGGTGAGAGTTCTTCAAAAATATTGTTTTTTATAAGCGTGTGTGAGTGTCAAATACTGCGAATTAGCAGAGTCGTTAGTGCCTCAGACAGAAAGTCTCACAGCATTTCTTCCCGTTCTTAGTACTCCGTGTTCGAATCCTACCGATGTCGATTATCTTACATCATTCCGCGGTTGAATAAAAACAATGCCGGTCCAGTCAAGGGCTATGCATTGGTGGAACTGTAAAAACGTCGTGCCGGTTGCCTTGTGGTATTATTGGATTCCGAGTTCCAATTACGTTATGGCCTACCATCGGATTAACCCTACAACCGTATTAACATCACTATGCAGCACTTTGTTGCCTTTGGCGGAAGAGTTGCAAGTATACGGATTAGGGTTTCTGGTCAGAGGAGAGCTTCTACCTTTTTTTTTCCTGCCAGGCTCGACGGCTCTATAAAAGTTCATGGCAACTGCCTCCCCTCTTCAATGAAATATTTATTATTCTTATATATTGATTTCAAATTTTGACAAATATAGCAAGTTTATGGGAGGAGATGTCGAGCGCATCCTTCCCACTGTTCAACTGGGACTTATTTTATCAACGCCAAAAGAATGAAACGCAAAGTCACCCTCAGCGAAGTTTGGGCTTAGAACTACGGACGAAATGCCACTAAGCATTTTACTCGGCACGGTAAAGATTCTGCCAGATCGCCGCCTTTCTCTTATTACATATTGATATCTTATTATTATTAAACATTATAGATGCGGGTGTGGCTCTGTGGTAAGAAGCTTGTTTCCTAACCACATTGTTCTGGGTTCAGTCCCACTGCGTAGCACCTGGGCGAGTATCTTCTACTATAGCCTCGGGTCAATTAAAGCCTTGCGGGTGGATTTGGTAGAACTGTAAGAAGTCTGTCATATATATATATATATATATATATATATATATATATATATATATATTATATTCATGTGTGTGTATGTGTGTGTATCTGTCTCTGTGTCTGAGTTTGACCCCCATCGCCGCTTGGCAACCGGTGCTGCACTGTTTACGACCTCGTAATCAAGCAGTTCGACAAAAGAGATCAATGGAATAAGTACTGGGCTCAATTCATTCAGCTAAGATTCTTCAAGGCAGTTAAAAAGATAAAAAGAGAAAAAAAGTATTTCATTCTTATTAAATATTCTTTCAAAGAACAATAAGTATGCGAAACACATATGTAAAACTGGAGCTCAAAACACAAAGGTTCTCTTGTGCGTATTTTGTGGAATAACTGCGCATGTGCATAAGTGAGACATCTAGTGAAAATATTCAAACCATAAATCTTTATAAAAATTAAATTCTTGTTAGATAACGTCGTAAAAAAAATTTAACGTGAAAAAGTTACACTTCATTATATTAACACGGGGAAACCACTTAAGGCCAGACACAGATCACAATGGTTTTATGGACAAAGCCCTACTCTGTCAGTTTTAGGATCCTCTTTTGCAGTTACTGACATTGACAGTAAGATAATACGCTCTCTGGTTGCAAATAAACGCCAGTAATCCCCGCTCATCAAAACTGTCATATTATCAATTAATCGATCAGTCAATTAATCAATCAGCCAACCTATAAATCAGTCCATAACAAAATATTTCCATAGACATGAAGACAGTTCTTCCTCATTACCACAAGATTTAATAAATCAATAAACAGTTTTATAATTATATAAAACTGATTTATGCTAGGAAATACATGAATCATTCTAAATTTTATCGATTGGATTTTGTCCGTCAATTATAATTCCTTTATATTAATATCTGGTTTTAGTTTGATTCGAACCAGATGAGAGAAAATTACTCGTTTGGACGAGAAGCTATTCTACTGAAAGTACATCCACTAAATGAATTAGTAGCACCACTTCTGAGTAGAAAATTTAACATACCAGGTCACCTAATGTTTATTCACTAAAGTTCTGTGTGTGACTCTGTGTATGTGTGTGTGTGTATTAAGTTATCTCAGGTTTGTCATGAGGGGTTAGACTAAGCTAATAAAAATAAAAGGTGTCGGGCGTTGTCTATATTGCCACTGAACTACCAAAGGTTCCATTCGTTCTCAACTACATTCTATTTTCGTTAATTTTAATTTGAATTAATTTAAAGTGTCTCCTCTGACTTCTTTAACCAGAATTGATCACTAATGAAATTTTCTTCCCATTACAGATGTAATTCGAATTCATTAGCATTTCATATCTCATTACTTTAAGTATATTGACACTCATTTTGCCAGGCAGATATATCCCAACAATTTGCCAAAGTCGTTAGATTTCAGGTACAGAATTCCTCGCGGTATTCTCCCCGACTTACTGAGTTCTCAATCATTACCGAGTTCAACATTGCTCTGTATCCTTCGGGTGTCGATAAAAAAAAAAAAACAGAATTACCAGTATAGTGGCAGTGAATTGGCTAAAATGTCAAATGCTTCCATCTCTTTGCATTCTGAGAACAAACCGTGCCCTATCATCGAAAAAGGGTGACACTTCTATCAGAAGATATGACCGAGAAAATAGAATGAGGACTTTGTAAAAAGTGAAATAGAAGCATAAGTTTTTCAGAAGAATGACTCCTACTATTGTCACTATAAGCCTATTAGTGAAACTGTTTTGATAAAATACACGGATTAATACCTCTGGTAGATCATATTTGTTAGTGTGTCAAATACTTAACATGGCGCCATGACCAATACCACATTTGATTCCGTAACCTATAAGTAACTTAAATACTACATCTAACGTATCTACGAATTATTTATACACGTCAGTCCCCTGCTGGTAATTAGCTTTTGTCTTGTCTTTCAGTTATTTGTCTGCTAATCAATTATTTCTTGAGATTCTTTTATAGAGTTGCGTTGATGATTTAATAATGAAGAACTTCTAAGGAAAGTAATACCGGTCGAGTTATGTGTATGAACATGTCTGTGAGCGTATGTGTCTGCATCTATGTGTGTGTGTGGTGTGTGTGTATGTGCATGTCTATGTGAGCCTCTGTGCGTGTGTACGCGTGTGTGTGTGTGCGTGTATGTGTGTGTGTGTGTCTGTGTGGTTCTCTTTTTAGTCTTGAAATAAAAACATAAAAATCGATATTAATTTAGCCACGCACTGATTTAACTTTCCTGATTAACAATGTTAGTCTCCCACTTTGTGTCTATCGTCCAAGCAATATTCGTTCTGTTGTCATTGTTGTTGTAATTGCCGTTATATTGGTTTAGGAGGTTAGATATGATATTCGTTATCACGGTTATCAGGATTAGAATAGCAGACGAATCTGGTGATCAATGTTCTAATATTGATGACATTGATAGTTAGTTTTTGTGATAATATCAATTATTTTAATATTGCTACAGCAGCTACTGTTGTTACGTCTAGTAATGATAATAATTATTTTTCTTACAGGCACAAGACCTAAAATTTCGGAGAAGGGGAGTATTCAATCACACCGACCCCAGTTTTCAACTGGCTCTAGTTTTATTGACTCGGAAAGGACAAAAGGCAAAGTCGACCTCTCGACCTCGGTAGAATTTGAACTCAGAACGTAAAGACGGATGAAATACTGCTAAGCACTTTGCCTAGCTCGCTAACGACTCTGCTAGGTCGCTGCCTACATAATGAGATAAGATCTTGTAACAAGGCCAGCAATTTCGGGACAGGGGATAAGTTGATTACATCAACCCCAATGATCAACTTATTTTATCGAATTCGAATGACAAAGTCGACCTGGGCGTAATTTGAATTCAGAAAGTAAAGACGGACGGAATGCGCTAAGCATTTTATCCAGTGTGCAAACGATTCTTTCTGCAAGCCGCCTTAATAATAATAATAATAATCCATTCTACTAAAGGCACAAGGCCGGAAATTTATGGGGAGAAGACTAGTCGATTACATCGACCCCAGTAATCCTCTGATATATAATTTATCGACCCCGAAAGGATGAAAGTTGACCTTGGCGGAATTTGAACCTAGAACGTGTAAACAGACGAAATACCTATTTCTTTATTACCCATAAGGGGCTAAACACAGAGGGGACAAACAACGACAGACAAACGGATTAAGTCTATTATATCGACCCCAGTGCGTAACTGGTACTTAATTTATCGACCCCGAAAGGATGAAAGGCAAAGTCGACCTCGGCGGAATTTGAACTCACAACGTAACGCAGACGAAATACCGCTAAGCATTTCGCTTGCTGCACTAACGATTCTGCCTGCTCGCCGCCTTGATAATAATAATAATTATTATTATTATTATAGTAATAATATAAGGTTGTCCCAAAAGTTCGTAGAAAGTCTTGGAAAATAATGGTCTTTATTTTGAGGAATAATTTTTGTTGTTTTTGTTAGTACTTGGCGAGTAAAAATTCAATTTTCGCAAGTGTTTACGAACTTTTGGGACAACCTAATAATAATAATAATAATAATAATAAATAATAATAATAATAATAATAATAATAATAATAATAATAATAATAATATAATAATAATAATAATAATAATAATAATAATAATAATAATAATAATAATAATAATAATGATGATAATAATAATAATAATAATTTGTCCTAGTTACAATAGTTTTATTTAACCTGTTTTCTTAATCAGTGCTATTGACCGAACTGGCACACGTTGAGTAAGCGTCATGAAAAGCATTTTTCCGAGTTTGATACACTGAAATACTATTAAAGTGTTGATATCGACTTCATGGGATTATAATATATAATATAATATGAAGTCGGCGAACTGGCAGAATCCTTAGCACGGTGGGCGAAATGCTTAATGGCATTTCGTCCGTCTTCATGTTCTGAGCTCAAATTCTGCGAAGGTCGCCTTGGCTTTTCATCCTTTCGGAGCTGGACTCAAGATTCCAGCTTTTGATTGCAGACTTTCCTGCATATATGATGGAAGCACTCCGCCGGTTACGACGATGAGGGTTCCGGTTGATCCGATCAACGGAACAGCCTGCTCGTGAAATTAACGTGTAAGTGGCTGAGCACTCCACAGACACGTGTACACTTAACGTAGTTCTCGGGGATATTCAGCGTGACACAGAGAGTGACAAGGTCGGACCTTTGAAATACAGGTACAACAGAAACAGGAAGTAAGAGTGAGAGAAAGTTGTGGTGAAAGAGTACAGCAGGGATCACCACCATCCCCCGCCGGAGCCTCGTGGAGCTTTTTAGGTGTTTTCGCTCAATAAACACTCACAACGCCCAGTCTGGGAATCGAAATCGCGATCCTACGACTGCGAGTCCGCTGCCCTAACCACTGGGCCATTGCGCCTCCACCTTGCATATATAACAAT
>NW_021834255.1:20000-35000 GCF_006345805.1 Octopus sinensis
CTCAAAATATCCACATACATGTGATAGTTACTTGATGTAAAAACGTTAGAATCAACGCTGAATATTTAACAACAGCAAGAAAAAACACATTCTAGTCGACGTGCTGACTAATTAGAATGAATTTGACAATTCTTTAGTCGCCTTTCATCACTCAATATCCCACCAGTTTTGGTTTTACCTTCGACGTCTAATTCAATTCCTTTTTACGCTTTTTTTTTTACGAAAGTGCTCATCCAATCTACTTCAATTTTCACATCTAGCACAAATAATAATAATGATAACGATAATAATAATAATATAATAATAATAATAATAATAATAATAATAATAATAATAATAATAATAATAATAATAATAATGATAATAATAATAACGATGATAATAATAATAATAATAATGATAATAATAATAATAATAATAATAATAATAATAATGATAACGATAATAATAATAATAATAATAAGAAGAAGAAGAAGAAGAAGAGGGAGGAGGAGGAGGGGAGAAGATGAAGAATAAGAAGAAGAAGAAGGAGAAGAAGAAGAAGAAGAAGAAGAAGAAGAAAGAAGAAGAAGAAGAATAGCAATAATAATAATGATAATAATAACAACAATATCAACATCATCAACAACAATAATAATAATTCTTTAAGACAGTGTCGTTCGTTTTCCCTTGATTTGTATTCGTTTATCCTAGCTTCAGCCTATTTATATCTATATATTTCTATATCTATATGGCAAACTAGCTATTAATCTATCTATCTATCTATTGTGTGTCCATTCATCTAATTATCTATCTGTCGACATATATGTGTCTGTCTGTTAATCCATTGAGCCATTCATCTTGTTTTCAGTTTATATATATTTCCTTCTTCAGAAAAATCCTGGCATCTGTGGGTGGTAAGAAAACCCTACAGAAAAACATACTTTTTATCTGGGAATTGTAGCGGACTTTCGTCAAAACAGGATTTGGGGAAACGAAATTTCTTCGTAGCATCTGATGTATTAGCACCGCCAAAATGTTCAGCTGCAGTTTTATGAATTCTTTAATCTTTTAGATATCTAACTTTGTGAGAGAGAATATAATCTATTATTAATGATATACAATATTTCTTTATTTAGAAGTTCCCCAAGTCATGGAACGTATATTAAGGGTTCCCAAAGAGAAAGGTTGAATTACTTGTTCAGATGTAGGATTCTCATCTACTTCAGCTGGTTCTGTTATTGCTGGTGATGTGTTAGTTTAGCTGTAGAGCATATCCATTATATCAGTAGCACAAGAACAGAAAACACGGATTGAATAGAAAAGTCTTCAATAATATCGTTTCGATTTTTTATTCTATAAGTAAGATTGTACATTATATTTTATAGACATTTATCTTTATCAATATAACATACTGAAAGTACGAATAGCTGAAAAACCAGAGGCTGCAGTTTTCGTCCGGGAAAAAACCATTCATAAACATATTATGTTAAAAAAGGAACACAATATATTTTAGAGTTGGGCGAAACAAAATTGACCCAAAATGACCAGGAGAGCGGTACTCTCTCTTTACTTTTTTACTCTTTTACTTGTTTCAGTCATTTGACTGCTGCCATGCTGGAGCACCGCCTTTAATCGAGCAACCCGACCCCGGGACTTATACTTTTGTAAGCCCAGTACTTATTATATCGGCCTCTTTTTGCCGAACCGCTACGTAACGGGGACATAAACACACCAGCATCGGTTGTCAAGCAATGCTAGGGGGACAAACACACTCACACAAGCACACACACGCATATATACATATATACGACGAGCTTCTTTCAGTTTCCGTCTACCAAATTCACTCACAAGGCATTGGTCGGCCCGAGGCTATAGCAGAAGACACTTGCCCAAGGTGCCACGCAGTGGGACTGAACCCAGAACAATGTGGTTGGTAAACAAGCTGCTTACCACACAGCCACTCCTGCGCCTATGGTAGTGTTTTTTTGCCGTTGTTGCAGATTCTCAAAGTCACGCTCTCGTGTTATTCCGAATCGAGATCGAATCAGCTTCTCAGAAATATACAGAGAGCGTGTGTAAAATATACACTGATTTAGAAAGGCGCCGCATTAGCAGAATAAAAATTATGCAATAAAAGCAAGGCGAATATAACGCCTTACCAAAATCAGTAATTACTCCTACACACAGGAGTAATGTTACAATTTTTCCTTTACTATTAGAAACACATATGAAAGCAGCCGCCCCAGTGGTGGTTAAGATGTTAAAACATCGAAGAGTTAGAGTTGTTACTGAAAATAAGATATTAAAAGTAATGTTTTGACTTATAATGGGTTTAGAATGTATTGGAAATTTCTGAAATAAAAATGAGTGAAATAAAATGGAATGCACTTGATACAAGGTACACAGATTTAAAATAGATTTGTGATTCTTAATCTGAGTAGTAAAACTCGTAAGGGATGTCATGAGCTTATAAGGGGTGGATGGAGGTAAGGAATCAATGGGTATCTAGATGGGTTGTGATATTTATTACAAATAAAATATGTTATAACATCTTGACCACCATTGGGGCGATTTTCATATGTGTTTCATAAGAAAAGGAAAAATGGTAAGATTACTCCTGTGCGTAAGTGTAATTACTGAGTCTTGATACGGCATTATACTCGCCTCACATATCTGCTTTATTGCATAATTCCAATTTTATTCTGCTAATGCGACGCTTTTTCAAATCAGTGTATAATTTATACATGAAGCACATTCTCAACAAAATCCTTATTGGAACAAGATTATGAGTAGGATGTTGTGATACCAATGCGCCAACATCCAGTGCAATTTCATTCCTAAGGTGGTGAGCTGGCAGAATCGTTAGCGTTTAGGACATAATGCTTAGCAGTATTTCTCCCGGCTCTTTACGTTGCGAGTTTAAATTCAACCGCGGTCGAGTTTGACTTCCATTTTTTGAGAGTCGACAGAAGAACGTAACAGTCAAATGCTTGCGGTCAAAGTAATTGACTTGCTCCTTCCCTCAGATTCTTTTCTACTCTAGACACAAGGCCCGAAGTTTTCGGGAAGAGGCCAGTCAATTAGATCGACCCCAGTACGTAACTGGTACTTAATTTATCGATCCGAAAGGATGAAAGGCAAAGTCAACCTCGGCGGAATTTAAACACAGAATGTAAAGACAGACGAAATGCAGCGATGCTTTTCGCCTGGCGTGCTAACGTTTCTGCCAGCTCGCAGCCTTCTCCTTCCCTCACATTACTGACCTTGTACCACAATTCAAGTATCTGCTTTCTTTGGTAATTTAAGGAAAACATACTAGACAAGGAAAATATCGAAAACGAGGCATATACTTGATGGAATAGGCTATGAAAACACCAAAAGATTAATAATAAATCAATGCACAAAATTATCTTCGAACTGATTGTTATCGTTGTCAGTTACTTATTTCGTTTGAAAAATATGGAGAAAAGTATATTTCAAAACGCCATTCCATTACGCCAAAGAAAGGTCTAGGCAAGTTCGAGCAAACAGTGATGGAAATGAACTGTAAACGAGCCTATGCGGTTCCTCAGCCGGCTTGAATCTGCATCCAAATTCCTTAAAATATGTCTTACTGTTTTCCACAAAAATGAAAGCGATGCATTGGGCAATGCATAAAGGCAAGACAGTCATCAGTGGAACGTCTTTTTTTAATCATAGAAAACTGCCAGGAATTACGTAGGACCAAACAATAAAACACTTAATTCAATGATGTATATAAATTATACATGAGAATTAGGTGTTGTTTGGATTGAGAGGAGAAATACTTGTGTAGGAATTGTAGGAAACAGGGAAAAATTGGTGACATGGATGCTTGCAGGGTGCCGGTTGATAGAAAAGTACGGTGGAGAGAGACTCATTGTTAAGATAAGGCAAGTTTATTCTTGTTTAGGATTCTGTCAGGCGTTGAAACGGAGGAACATGATGTGATATGTTCGGATCACAATATCTTTCAATATAATTATTTAATTCACATGTATACTTCATAATTCTGTACAGTGGTACGAAATATAGGAACCACTGCTGGTAATATATAAGCATAGATATATACATGCTGTATGCGATATATACATATTACAGTGTATGTCTTTGAGTGTCACATATAAACACATGCATATATCAACGCTTATAATAATAGATATTCAAGTCCGTCACGTTTTTCTGTTGCACATTAGCAGGCCTAACTTCCTTTTCTATGCACGGCTAGTTTTTATTCCATACCTATTTTAAATATGCAATAATGGGGCTTTGTACTCTAATATATATCAAAGTCTGACAGCAGTAAGTTACAAATATATACGTTTCAAAACTTCAAAATTGAAAAATGCACATTTATATTAATAAATCTTAAAGAAAATGCCATCCCTTGATGGAACATATCCATTTTACGATTCCTTTCGTTATTGTCTAATTTCAGAGTTATAGCATACGTTAGATTAATCTTGTAAAGAGAAAAGTATGAAGAAACATAATTTCAACTGTTTCAATTCATACACACGCATACATATACATACACACAAACGCACTCACAAACACACACATACAGATACGCACACACATGTATATACACATACATACATGTATACGTGTATGTATGTATATGCATTAACAGAGATAGTGAGGAAGGGAGAGAGAGAGGGAGAGGGAGAGAGAGAGAGAGAGAGAGAGAGAATTGAGAAAGGAATAAGTGTTCACAGAAATGTGTTATGGATAATTCAAGATTATACGAAGTGAACTTTCTTAGAATCCATTATTGTATCAACTTTCATAGAATGAAATGCAGAACCTAATATACTTGATCAAATGTTGGTTAACGCAACATTGGAATAAAATCATAAAAATTCACATTTTTTATTCATTTTTCAGTTATTTAATTTCTACAGGACATACATAAAAGCACATACACCCACACACACACTCAAGCATATATGAACAATGTATGTATATATATATATATATATATATATTATATATATATTATATATATATATATATATATATATATATATAATATATTAATAAATAAAACATATGCATATATATATACATATATGTACGTACCTCTACATGTATATATACACGCATATATGAGTACAGGACACCCAAAAAACGTCGAACACAATGAGAAACGAAAACATAGACACAAACCCAAGGAACTGGACATTTTTCTTAAACAACAAAAGAATAGAGTACAGGACAAATAACACAAGGAAAAAACTCCTTCTTCAGTCGCCATGGTTTCATCTACTCTACGTTTCGAAGTTGAAGGCGAGACGTATCTTCGAAAGAAACTTTTCTTCCTGCGAAAAGCAAATCAAATAAAATTTGAGATCGTTTTGCAGAGGGGTATATATATATATATATATACTATAAGGAAACAAGAATAAAAAGTTCAAATTTTTGCATTTCTAAAACACGGTCATTTGTTCAATAATGCTGCATAATATAACCATGCCATGTTATATAACCATGCCATTTCATCCGGTAACATTGAACATTTTATATATATATATAAATGTACAAACGCAACTGTATGTGTGAGTGTATGTGTGTGCGCGCGCGTGTGCATCTGCATGTGTGTGTGTGTGTGTGTGTGTGTGTGTGTGTGTGTGTAAGTATGTTATTATTAAGTTTATTTCAAGATTTCTTGTCATTAGAGAAAAGGACAGTTTCTAACCTAGATCCAAGTCTTCTTCACTGGAATTTTAACATCAACACGGTATTTTTGTACGTATATGTGTATTATTAGGAGTTTGTGCATGTACAGACTTGTATGTTTTGTTTTATGTGTTCTCACCTATGCATGCATACATCTATGCATGTATGCATCTATGTATAACATCAAGCTGTAACACTCATTAAAATTTAATATAAATTTTATCACCAATTTCGGGTCTTGAATGTTAAATCTCACCTACGTCTATTTGACACTGAACCTTTGGTGCTTCGATACTGTATTGAGCTGGGGAATTTCGTCCCTGAAACAGCAACCAGACTTCAATAGAGGATTTGAACTCATAAACCGGTTTCAACTGTCATGAAAAAGAAGAGAAAGTCTTGTAGCAGTTTCTTTGCTTCAAATGAAATGAGTCTGTTTTGTAAACTGACACAGAACCTGCAATAAGAGTGAGACTGATGTGCATCATGGCTTAGCTTGGAGTAGAGTTGCTTTGTCCTTGACATTGCAAGCTCATTGAGACAGCTATAGATGAAGACATTTTGGAGAGCCGAGCTTCTTGAGAAGAAAAGATTTTGTGTAGTACTTAATGCGAGGTCTGGGAGCGAGGATGGACATGGCATGTGTAATAAAGTAATAAATGGAAGCGAGCCGATTAGTTATACATGACCTGTAGATGTTGTTAGTGTTTTCGTTCGTTAATCACTGATCATACATAGAAACGATCAAAGGGGGTTGTTCTAACCATGAACATCAGAAGATTTTACTTTTGTTTTAGTAAAACCATGGTTATATCACCCAAATCATTTCTTGTTTTAAGAAAGTTGTGTGTGATTTGAGGATGTTGTTTCTAGCAGGTCGAATGACCTCGTAAAGGCTCCCTTATTGACCTACACATGTTGACACGGATGGCTGCAACCAATGGATTTTGATTGAAGTAAACATAATTGGACATGATGTCTGAATTTATGATTATAAACTTTTGACATCATGCATCTATCTGCTCTAGCCAAACAAAACAAAATGTCGATTAAATAGAGCAGAGACAGGGCTAGCAGACCAGATAAGATTGGTGCATCATTTCCATGTTGGTTTTTAAATATAGCTTATCAGCATTGCTGTTGCGGTTTATGCTGTTGCTGATGGGTTATTAAAACATCAATGACGCAAGAAATTAAATTATCTCTGGATAAAACGAATATATATATATATAAAGAGAGAGAGAAAAAAACAGAAAGAGGCTGATTTTTTTTTATATTAATTACTTTCAAACTTTTAAATTAATCCTTTCTGGTTATATAATTTTATTTCTAGTTTTTTTCGTGAAGCTGTCTGGCAAAACAAAATAAAAAAAAAACTTCCAATGATGATGAAAATGATGATGATGATGATGATGATGATGACGATGATGATGATGATGACGACGACGACGATGATGACGATGATGATGATGACAACGACGATGATGATGACAACGACGATGATGACGATTGTGATGAACATGATGTATATGATAATGATGATGATGATGATAATAATAATAACAACGATGATGATGATGATGATAATAATAATAACAACGATGATGATGATGATGATGATAATAATAATAACAACGATGATGATGATGATAATGATAATAATAATAACAACGTTGATGATGATGATGATGATGATGATGATACTAATAATAAATAAGCATGTCTCACTTGAAATAATACTTATAGTGTTGATGTTAATGGAACGAAAGCGAATATATTTAAAAATCAAAAAAAAATCAAAGATATATAGTTTCACAAAGCAAGACGAGTATTTTATCATAATCTAGTTTTATAGGATGCATATTTAAGTGCTATCCGACGGGCTTTCAATTCTATTGCCACCAAGTATTATTCAGTTTCGTCTCGTTCATGCCTAAAAGCTAAAAGGATTCATACATTTAATTCAAGTGATAAACGTATATGTATGTGTGTATGTTTGTGTTCATGTGTGTGTGCGCGCGTGTGTATGTGTGTGTGTGTGCGTGTGTTTGTTTGTGTGTATGTTTGTGTGTGTGTGTGTGTGTGTGTGTGTGTGTGTGTGTGTGTGTGTGTGTGTGTGTGTGGATATCGTAAGTGTATTTTTGAATGATGACGGAAGCGATAAATTGTCCATAGGCATGAATGAAAATCTATGCGCTGAAATGATTATTTGTGTATATTCATGAATATGTAAATATTGTGTATGTGTGTTTGAGTGTGTATATGCATATATATATATATATATATATATATATACATGAATATGTACATACATTCATATATATGTGTGTGTGTGTATACATATATACAAACGAGTGTGTGTATATGTTTGTATACATATATATATACTTGTGTATGTATACATGTATGTGTATATATTTATGTGCGTGTGAGTGTATGTGTCTATGCACCATGATCTGATTGTCTACGATATAATTAGTAACGGCATCGAACTTGTTGCTTGTTAGGCAAAAGTACGATTTTTACCCAGCTGAATCGAAAACTAGCTCTGAAGAAAAAAAGAGAGAATACCAGCAGTGTAAACGTCTTTCTAACATCACCTCGTTTCCTTGTGGCATTATCTCACGCGAAAAATGACGAAAAATGACAGGAGTGGCTGTGTGGTAAGTAGCTTGCTAACCAACCACATGGTTCCGGGTTCATTCCCACTGCGTGGAACCTTGGGCAAGTGTCTTCTACTATAGCCTCGGGCTGACCAAAGCCTTGTGAATGGATTTGGTAAACGGAAACTGAAAGAAGCCCACCGTATATATGTATATGTTATTATGTGTGTGTGTGTGTGTGTGTGTGTTGTGTGTGTGTGTGTGTGTGTGTAATTGTGTGTCTGTGTTTGTCCCCCCCCCCAACATCGCTTGGCAACCGATGCTGGTGTGTTTAAGTCCTCGTAACTTAGCGGTTCGGCAAAAGAGACCGAAAGAATAAGTACTAGGCTTACAAAGAATAAGTCCCGGGGTCGATTTGCTCGACTACTAAAGGCAGTGCTCCAGCATGGCCACAGTCAAATGACTGAAACAAGTAAAAGAGTAAACGAATAAAAGAATTACATCGATAACGTCGGTCGTTCAGTTGATGTAGTAGAAGCAGTATGTCTTAATCTGTCTTAATCTGTCTTTATCGCCTGCTATTTTATGCTGCAGACTGTTGCTATTTGTAACTACAGAAGCTATAAACAATTAGATATATAGCAATCAAGCTTATGAAATTTCCGGGTTCGATTGCCAACTGGGATGTTATGGATCCCTCTGCATGCTGCCTACACCTACTAGGAGTAGAAATATAAAGTTTACTTGGGTGCAAGGAACCGAGCCTTTATTTAGTTCAGAGGAATGTTATATCATTGTCAGATAGAAGAAAGATTGAAAGAACAGTGAGGTACACTGTAGTGGTGTAGTGCAGCTGCAAAGATAAAGCATCGATATTGCTGCTCTTTATGAAACCAGTCTGTTAAGATATGGCGGTATCAGGGATACAATATAAATATTCTTTTTGAATGGGAAAGCAGCAGTGCGGAGATGCAAATGTGGGGTTGGCTTTACCAAAACGAAAAAAAATGATTTAGTCAAATTACCAAAAGACCCAACTGTTATTAGAAATCAGAACGGACGCTCTGTCATTTTGATCGCTGTTTATTCTCCTAAGAGAATCATTCCTGATGCTGCGAAACAGCAGTTCTACTATATTCTGAGAATGACTATATAAAGTGTGACCCAGAGACGTAGAATCAAGTATAACTGGGTTATTCGGATTTCAATATTGGAACGAAGCAGAGAAGTGGCAACGTGTTATTAATAAACTTGATGTAGGAAGATGAAAATCAAACGAAGAATATTTCTTTAGCTCTGTGCTCATAGAGAAGAATCATCATAATTAGCTCCATGTTCAAAGAAGGAAGATCAGAAAGTGATTTAGATGCATTGACAATTGACATTCGGGCAACTTATTGATTTACATCATAACTTGGAAACGGTAAAGAAAAGTTATATTCACATTGCGCGAGTCTGAGAGGAGTAAATTGAAGAGTAGACTATGAAATCCATTGACAAAGAATAGCGTTCACAGTAGTCTCCAAACAGAATAGGATTCGAAGTTCGAAGCCCATTACACCGGCAACAAGGAAGTCGGAAGTGAGGAGTAGAAAAGTCATTCTGGAAAGGGACATAAATGACTTTCAAGATGAGGATAACAAAATATTTAAAAACAAACATCGTGTATAAAATGCAAGATGGTCTTTGTTTCGTGCTACCATGTATGGAATAGTTAAATCTGTATCGGGAAACATCAAGACTACTTTGATTGAAGGTGACACAATACTTCTTTTGTCTCGCTGTTGGAATAACGCAACAAAGCTTTCAAGAAATACCCGCGGGCATCCGGAATTCAGTCAATCTTGGTCAAATTCAGAAAATTCAGGCGGAAACCGCTGTGAAACATAAACAAGATGGAGTTGTAGTAAAGGTTTACTAAAGTAATCATGATACTGTTTACATTTATGCAAATAGCTTTTATGTTGGAATGAAGGATGTATACAGACCGTAGGAGAGGGGAGCCACTCAGTTGAAGTCTTCTGATAGAATAGCAGATTTCCAGAATATAACAAATCCTTGTCTACTTCCCACAACACTTACAAAAATTATTCATTGTAGCGTACCAGGATATGTCGGGTGAGAAACTTTGGAAAATGTAACGCATTCCCTACTGACTTATCAATCTGCCAAATGCAGGAGAGGTGTTGGCTGCAACCACGTCACCCTCAATTAGAAAGGCAGCCGAAGTGAAATAGAATCCAACAAGAGAAAACTAAGGGACAATTACATTAGATATCGATACCAGTTAATCCTAGTATTATTGCAGGCTAGGAGTAGACATAGTATCGTCCCTATACTCAAGGGGACCGAGGACAAAGAATTCAGAAGTCATCAAAGGATACTTTCACTTGACATCCTCGAATTGTTTCACAGTCTTAATGAGAAAATCGCACATATCACGTGCGTCTTTCAGCTTTCGTCTACCAAATCCACTCACCGGGTTTTGGTCGGCCCGACGCTACTGTAGAAGACACTTGTACAAGGTGCCACGCAGTGGGACAGAACCCTGTACCGCGTGGTTAGAAATATAATATACATATATATATATATATATATATATATATATATATATATATATATATATATATAATATATATATATATATATATATATATGTGTGTGACCTCGTGTGTACCGTTGCCGTGGTTAGAAATATATATATATATAATATATATATATATAATATATATATATATATATATACGTATATATATATATATGTATGTATATATTTGTATGCGTATATATGTATATATATGCGCATAAATGTGTGTATGTGTGTGCGTGCTCGAGCACGCTTTTGCATGTGGTTTACACTAATTCAGGAAACACCTGATAATACGCAGTTTAAGATGTCGAACATCAAAATTAGAACCAGGACGAGACGCATGCTGGCAAGAGATACATTATATGTTAATCACTGGTGTCTCTCCGACTACAGATGGTGTACAGTGCTGGGTGGCTATTTTTGACGACGCAGTCACAAAGTTCGTTTTAAAAATTAATATGCAGAACACTAAAGTGCTTTATCAACCTTCTTTTGAAACAAACCAAGTAGCAAAACCTGAGCTTTTTTTTTACAACGACGCAGAGGCTGGTTAAGACAAACTAATTAAACTTTTAACTGTCGAGATGACACAATCAATAATTATGATAGGGCTAGTACCAAAATAGAACTTAGGATGAACAAGGCCACATGGGCATACGAGGCGTTAAGAAAGAACGATTGTAGGACATCAAGCATGTGTCGAAATGAAGAAGTACAATACAATAATTTAATTAGAGTAAGGTGAGTTTGAAGTCTTACAGTTGTTTCCGAGATAACCCAAGTGGTAGGTTAGCATGTCCATGCACCGGGTATTCCGTCATCAGAGATAAAGTATGAATATTTTAGACGTAGAAACATGTACAGTTTACAAGGAAAATCTAGCTCACTATCATTCTATCTATCTATCGAACTATCTGTCTATCTTTCTCTCTCTCTCTCTTTCTCTCTCTCTCTATTTATATATATATATATCACCTTCGAAACACGCTGGAGTTGAACTAGGGACAGCTGATGAAGGGGATTTTTCCTTGTGTAGTTGTCTTGTACTCTGTTTTTTCGTTGTTGGAGGGATGGTCCGTTCCATGCTGTTTTTACTTTTTCGTTTCACATTGAGTTCTACGTCTATTTGTGGTGTCCTGTACACACGTATATATATTTATATATGCATGTATATATACATGTAGATGTAGGTACGTACATATATGTTTGTATGTATGCATATATTTTATTTATTACACTATTGTATATATATATATATATATATATATATATATATATAGATATATATATATATATATATGATATATATATATATATATAGATATATATACAGAAGAGATAGAGACAACAGACTGACACAGAAACATAGATAGATAGATAGATAGATAGATAGATAGATAGATAGATAGATAGATAGATAGATAGATAGATAGGTAGATAGATAGATAGATAGATAGATAGATAGATAGTAGATAGATAGATAGATAGATAGATAGATAGATAGATAGATAGATAGATAGATAGATAGATAGATAGATAGACAGAAAAGAAGAACGCAAGAGAGAGGCAGAGAGATGCACACATACACATTCAGGTACGAGGAGATTTTACATTTCACTACTTTGTAATTGATTACTCTGTGGATTGATAGCCGAATCCATGCGATGAGCTTATTACGAAAGCCGCAAGAATCACTGAATCCATAACTACTTATTGATACACACACACACACACACACACACACACACACACACACATATATAATATATATATATAATACATTCACAATAAATATGTATGTGAGTAAATGTATGCACAAAGCATGGAAGCATAAAATATACTCTAAAAATTTTAGCTGTTTTTCTCATATCAATCCAAAGCGTTGCTAACGTTTCCTTTCTACTACTTCCACGCTCATAACCACCATATACAATAGCAGAAGTCACTACACACAGAAACACACACACACGCACATACGTAAACACATACAGCATACTATCATTGTATGTGTGCGCTATCATTGTTTAAACGCTGCTCGATAGATTTAGATAATCTAATTGATTTTTATAGTTCTATTTATTTGGCTTTGAGTTAAAACGTAATTCTTACTTTTGGTTCCAGCACCGACGATGGTTTGTATTTAATGTTTCCATGCCTTTACATTTGATTTACTTGTACACATTAGCGTTTCACACAAACACACAACACATATACTCACACCCTCTCCCCCACCACACATATATGTATACTTTGTGTATATATATACATATATATATATATATAATATATATATATATATATATATATTATATATATACTCCATTATTTCCAACTTGCTTTGTAGTAGCTTTCTAAAGCATTTAACTCTATTCTACAATGCTTCATAAATTTTTACTATTTGAGGGTGAGTAAATATACACACATACATGCATCTATGTGTTTGTGCTTGTTGGTATATATATATATATATATATATTTATATATATATAATTTGTATGATCTGTTTGAACACATTGTGAAATAAGGAGTGAAAACTAACATATATCAAAAGCAAAGGTTTGCAATTTTAACTGATGTTACGATAGATATTTCGGCTTCAAAAAGCCCTTATCAGGAGAAAATGGAAACTGGTTTTAGCTTTAAATTTTAACGATATGTGGGTCCAACTGGCTTCTGTAGATTGATATCTTCACCAGCAGTTGTATGCTGGTAGCTGGTATCTGCAAATTAAATTAGTGAATTGTTGAAAGCGTAGTTAACCAGTGTATATATACTATTTCCGTATACGAGCATGTTCCAAATCAGGCAGATTGCAGCAGTTATTCTATCATCAAAATACTGCAGCTCTAAAAGGTAACTGCTATAGGTGTTCCCCTTTTAGAAGTTTAGTATGAAAATAGTGTCAAGTAAAGGACAGTGGATTGCTCTTAATAGCCCCTTTTGAAACGTAGTACTTCCTTGTGTTGGTGGACCTATCCCATGATTCGCTAAATCAATGAGTTTTCATCCCTTATATAAGCGGTCTTCATATTCATGAGATTCCATTCATAATGTATACAGACTTGGTATTGTTTTCTTTGTATCGTCATGCGCAGATCCGTGCAGGCAGTTTACTTTGTGAAAGTTGTTATTCGTAGACAAATCCCTCACCGTATTCTTCAAGTGGAAATAAAGCAGATAATACAATCCTATTAGGTATGACGTTCAGTTACGAAGTCTAAGGGGTCATCAATAATACTATATGGTGGAAGCACTCCGTCGGTTACGACGACGAGGGTTCCGGTTGATCCGATCAACGGAACAGCCTGCTCGTGAAATTAACGTGTAATTGGCTGAGCACTCCACAGACACGTGCACCCTTACGTAGTTCTCGGGTATTCAGCGTGACAACAGAGAGTGACAAGGCCGGCCCTTTGAAATACAGGTAAAACAGAAACAGGAAGTAAGAGTGAGAGAAAGTTGTGGTGAAAGAGTACAGCAGGGATCACCACCATCCCCTGCCGGAGCCTCGTGGAGCTTTTTAGGTGTTTTCACTCAATAAACACTCACAACGCCCGGTCTGGGAATCGAAACCGCGATCCTACGACCGCGAGTCCGCTGCCCTAACCACTGGGCCAATGCGCCTCCAATACTATATATGCTGTCTGTCTCCTAGCGAGAAATGAGAATGCAGATATCATTCAAAAATCCAGAGAAAAGTAAACAGTGAAGAAGTATCAGTCATGAAGCAATATATACACTAACAAGTTCGCATATATTATGGCTCTGACAGGCTTGATCATTATGGGGTTGTCCTAAGCTAATGATTATAGGTGGAGTCCCGTAGAAAATAGCTGTAGATATTGTTCACAGTAAGTAAGTCTCAAGAACATGGTGGATGTCTGAGGGCTTAAGGTCAAATGTCTGGAGACTAAAATAAATATGAGGCTAATCATTAGATTGAAAACTAGGGAGAGGGGCCACGTGTGTAGA
The DNA here is from genome assembly GCF_006345805.1 of Octopus sinensis. Taxonomy (NCBI): domain Eukaryota; kingdom Metazoa; phylum Mollusca; class Cephalopoda; order Octopoda; family Octopodidae; genus Octopus; species Octopus sinensis. The sequence goes on from NW_021834255.1 coordinate 34,845, forward strand.
GAGGAATTACGTCTAAGTTAAAGATGTGTTTATTATTATATTTAAATGTTTTTACATATAATATATATATATATATATATATATATATATATATATATATATATATGAGGGCTGAACAATAAGTATCCGGACTGTTGCCTTAGTAACGAATCTAAA
>NW_021834255.1:40000-42500 GCF_006345805.1 Octopus sinensis
ACAACATGGTTCCAGGTTCAGACCCGTTGGTAGACGGAAACTGAAGAAGCCCGTCGTATATATATGTATATATATATATATATATATATATATATATATGTGTTGTGTGTGTGTGTGTGTGTGTGTGTGTGTGTGTTTGTGTGTGTGTGTTTGTGTGTGTGTGTGTGTGTTTGTTCTTCGACCATCGCTTGACAACCGATGTTGGGTGTGTTTACGTCCACGTAACTTAGCGCCTCGTAACATACACACAAACAGACACACACACACGCGCACACACACGCACACACCACACACACACACACACACACACACACAACACACACACACACACCCACCACACATATATATATATATATATATATAATATATATATATATATATATAAAGTTAATCCAAACAAGAAAACAAAAAGACAACACGCAAGGACGTGGAAAAATAAGTTATTGGACGCTCAGGGAAGAAGGGAAGAAGGAGGGTTTGACGTTTCGAGCGGAGCTCTTCGTCGGAAACATAGGAGAAAGAAAGATCCCGAGACGGGAGGACAGAGGGAAAAAATTGCAGGTAGTATTCACGAGGTCACATACTAAAAAGACGGAAGTGGTAAAAATGGAGGAAATGTTTTTAAAAAACAAGAGAGCTGAATCAAAGAAGGAATGGTAAAAAAAAGTGTGCGAGATGACAAGGGTGTGTGTGTGAGTGTGTGCGTGTCTGTGTATGTGTGTGTATGGTGGACAATGGCTAGTAACAGGCAGTATTAGAATTAGGGAGTGGTGTGGGGGTACCCTAGCAAGTCGACGGGCTTCTTTCAATTTCCGTCTACCAAATCTACTCACAATGCTTGGTCGTACCGAAGCTATAGCAGAAGACACTTGCCAAAGGTGCCACGCACCTTATATATATATATATATATAATATATATATATATATACGAGATATGCTCAATACGTATCTGGACTTTTGACATACTAATAAAGCTAAAGCTAGCAGAGTGAAGTGGCTTGGTTGACCTTGAACTCTGCTGTGCATTGTTTGGAATGAAGGTATGTTGCGTGAAATCGTCGCATTGACCATGAGAAAGTTCTCATGGCGACATCTGATCAGAAGCCTATGCAAAGTTGCAGAAAGTGTATGAAGAGGAATGTATGAGCCGTACAAAAGTGTACGAATGTTTCAGATGTTTCCAAGACGGCCCCAAAATTGTCGATATTGAAGACGTACTGGGAGACCCGCTACAAGAGAGAACTAAAAAAAACATCACAAATGTGCGCGCAACTGTGAGGGGAAATCGTCGTATCACCATTCGTGAGTTCTCAAAGGATGTGCAGATTTGTTACTGTTCATTTCAGTCCATTATCACTGAAGAATTGGGTATGAGACGAGTGTCTGCAAAGTTTGTGCCAAAACTGCTTTCAACTGAACAAAAAATACACTCGGGTTTCAGTTGCACAAAATCTCATCGATTGTGTTGAGAACAATGAAAACTTTTTGAAAACATTGCATTGGCCTCTAAGCAGGTATCGCCAAAATTTGATGCAAGATTCTCTACTGAATTTCTCCTGTCATGCACAATGCAACGATCAACCGCTATAAACCTTCCTTCCAAGTAAACAGCGGAAGTGAGTTGGAACGTTAAAATCTAATGCGCATGCACAACAGAGTTCAAAGTCAATCTGTGCCAAGCGACTTTATTCTGTGCTATAAGTTCACTACTATGGCAACAGTCCGGGTACTTATTGATCAGGCTACGTATGTCTGCATCTATAGATAGATAGATAGATAGATAGATAGATAGATAGATAGATAGATAGATAGATAGATAGATAGATAGATAGATAGATAGATAGATAGATAGATAGATATACATATATAAGTATATATATATATACATATATACATACATATATATATATATATATATACACATGTATAGCTGGATGGATGGATGGATGGATGAATGATTAACTCTATGCTAGTATTACCTTTGGCACCTTGTTACCAATAACAATTCTATAATTCCACACAAGATTTTCGTTAAATATTACCAGGGTTTCACAGAGTAAAGACAGCTGTTTCTATGGTTACGATGGCGTGAGTCTAATACAATAGATTTTGGAAATGTAAGGTGTCCAATTACAGAGTTATTTTTACGCATGACTAGATGTATGTGAGGGAGAGGGAGAAAGAGAGAGAGAAAATGTATGTGTATATGTGTGCGTGTGTGTGCGTATGTGTGTATGCATGCATATATATATATATATGTATATCTATATGTATGTATATATATTTGTGTATATATCTATATGTATGTATATATATATGCAAACACACATATATGTATGTATGTATATATATATATCATTAATCCAAAAGAACATGCAAATATACATATATTTGTTTTTCACATCCAGATTACATAGAAACATTGAGAAAACGGGAACTAATTGGATTTTAAGATTAGACTCGATGATAAAGTTATCAATAATAGCGAAAGCATAATCAG
>NW_021834255.1:47500-52318 GCF_006345805.1 Octopus sinensis
AGAGAGACAGAGATAGGGATAGAGAGAGATAGAGAGAAAGAGAGAGAGAGGGGAAACTAACAAAAGAAGACATCCTGGAGGAAAATGGGTGAGAAAGCACACCAACAAATGTGTTATTTTAAAACGAACGAAACACAATGGGATAGCAAAACATTTTAATTGGAAAATGTAAAAAGTAATATCTCGAAATGAAAAAATATAAACAAAAGAGAAACAAAAATTTAAGCGGTCTGAACCAAAATATAACTACAAATCTACATAATGGGAAAATGGCGAGAATAAAAGCACTGGGTCAAAACAAAAGCCTCAAATTTGTGAATGAGAATGTCGGTCATATTAGAAACGGCGCCATTGACAACAAACACTAAGAATAGCGAATAACGTTTGAAGCGAGAGTTTTCTGCGTTCGTTCGCAGTATTGTTGTATTACTTCTGGAACATCTAAATTCTTTGCCGCCATTGCTAACACTAAGCTACCCAATGTCTTTTATGTGGTTTTAACGTCAATGCTTGTACTCTCACCAATTTACCGAGAAACCAACATTTAATTTAATATCGTTCATTTTCGGTTCCTGTCGTTGTTTTTCGGTTTCTGTCGCCACATCATGGACTAATGACGCCATTACATTTACTACTAAACATTCACAATAATCTTTACTAATAAAACTAACGGTATTCTTCCAACACCAAAATCATAGACATGATTGCTGTCTCTAATAGCAACGGAATAAAATTAACTTCAAGATAATTGTAAATTCATTAAATTAAGTCGGGACATTGATAAAAGCGTCTCCTTTCCACACGGTTAATTAATGCAGTGACATTGTAACACAGCTATATCCCATTGGATTATTTTCGCCCACACAGCCGTTTTGACTGGGCTCCCTGGATTCTGGATTTAAACAACACACACACACACACACACACACACACACACACACACACACACACACACCACACAAACACACACACACACACATACATACACGAATGTGGCTGTGTGGTAAGTAGCTTGCTAACCAACCACATGGTTCCGGGTTCAGTCCCACTGCGTGGCATCAGTCCCACTGCGTGTCTTCTGCTATAGCCTCGGCCCGACCAATGCTTTGTGAGTGGATTTGGTAGACGGAAACTGAAAGAAGCCTGTCGTATATATGTGTATATATATGTGTGTGTGTGCTTGTGCTTGTGTGTCTGTGTTTGTGCCCCTAGCATTGCTTGACAACCTATGCTGGTGTGTTTACGTCCCCGTCACTTAGCGGTTCGGCAAAAGAGACCGATAGAATAAGTACTGGGCTTACAAAGAATAAGTCCCGGGGTCGATTTGCTCGATTAAAAGGCGGTGCTCCAGCACGGCCGCAGTCAAATGACTGAAACAAGTAAAAGAGAGAATACATATAATTAAATGGCAATGTTGTTGTTAGGGATTTCGAAGTGTCGGACAGAGAAGCCATCGACAATGGCTTAACTGACCAAAACTTTGAAATCACTGTCAATCACATACATACATACAATACATACGTGCGTAAGTGCGTACATACATACATACATACATACATACATACATACATACATACATACATACATACATACATACATACATACATACATACATACATACATACGCCATATTGGATCGTTAGCCCCTACACGCAATTTTTTTCTCTGCTTGTTTCTTTTCTGTGTATCTTTCTGTCGAAGAGCGTAGGCTCGAAACGTAAAAGACTTGTTTTATTTCTATTCCTGAGGGCCATATTAATACATTATTTGTTTGCACTCCACCTGCCTTCCTCTTTTGCTTATTTTCGTAAACCTGCCTTCGTCTTTTGTTTATTTTCGTAAACCTTCCCGTTACATACATACATACATACATACATACATACATACATACATACATACATACATACATACATACATACATACATACATTGAAGGCTACTTCTAAACTACATGTTTCCGAGTTTAGTGCCACAGCGTAGAAACTTGGACAAGCGTCGCGCTCACAAAAGCCTTATTAGTAGATTTGGAGTGTTGTGTATGTGTGTTTGTGCTATGTGTTGCGTATGTGTGTTTGTGCTAGTACCCAACCACTGCTGGACAACTGGTTTGTTTACAACCCCGTAACTAATGGTTCGAAAAAAAGAGACTCATAGAATACCAGGCTTTAAAAGAAAAATAAGTAACGGGGTCGATTTGCTTGACTAAAATCTTTCAAGACGGTGTTCCAGCCTGGTCGCTGTCCAGTGACTGAAACAAGTAAAACATAAAAGACATATAAGTTTTATAGAGTAACTTCGAAGTTTCGGTTTAGTTTCATTAATCAAGTTGTCGCCAGTCCGCCCAGACTTCGACGTCACTGTCAACACTTTCTTTGTGAGATTAAATAAATGTGTTACTCTAAGAGAAAAGTATTGAGTGATCCTTCAAATTAATTTTCAAAAAATACATATACATTAATACATACACACACACACACACACACACACATAGATATATATATATATATTATATATATATATATACATAAATACATACATACATACATACATATGTATTTCGATGTATATATATATATATATATATATATACATACATATGTATTTCTATGTATATTATATAATATATATATATATATATATATATATATGATAGCTCTGTTAATACTTGGGAATTCAATTATCGTCAGTCAATACCATTACTACTGCATCCAATATAACTTTTTCTACCAACAACATCAACATCCGAATGTACTATAGGCGTGGCGTATCTCAGTAACACAATAAACAAACAGAACTACTACTACTGCTGCTGTGGCTTATGACAATATTATTCATCAATGTCGCCTTCATCCTCCTCCTCCTCTTCCTTATCATCGTCGTCGTCGTCGTCATCATCACCCATCATCATCATCTTCTTCATCCATTGCAACAGCAATAATAGCTTTGATCATCACCGTTGTCGCAAATATCAATCGCACCGCGGACCAACGAACGATCCGCTGCACACACACACACACACACACACACACACACACACACAACACACACACACTTAAATGGTTAGAAATAGCAGCCTAACCTTCGTTAATCATACACTATAGTCTTGATGTTTGTCTTAGAAAGATTACGTCCAAATAAATGGCGAGAAAGTCACTGCTGGAAAATATTTATAAAAATAGATCTGGTCTATGAGGGTAAAAACAATAAAACCAACACCAACAGCCGCTGCAACAACAATAATAATAACAACTGCAGCAATAACAGTGACAGCAGCAAAAATAACCGCCAGAACATACAAGCGATAAAAACAACTATAATAGCACAAACAGCAACAAAAGCAAAAACAATGACAGTAGCAATATCAACAACAATTCAACAACAACATTTGTATGAGACTGTCAGCAACCAGTCGATTTTTTTTCTCCCAGATACAGAAATAAATAATCGATATTTTCCGACAACTTTTCCGATCATTCAATTAAAAGGTGATCGAAGATTGGAGACTGTTTTGTAGTTATACGGTTAATTTTGATGTGCGATTATTTAATGTAGTGACTGGGTGTCTGGATGAAAGAGTTGGCGGGAGATGGGCTGTGGAGCAGGATGGCGAAGGTGGAGGCGAGATTTAGGTGGATATGTCGATGTTGGAGACTAGGTTGAGTGGATGGGTGATGGAACTAAAGATGAGATTGGGGTGGATAGATAGGTGATGAGAATATAGGTGAATTTGTGGTTGATAGATAGATGATATATGTAGCATAAAAATGGTTGATGGAGGTGGTTGGTTGAATGGAGGTGGAAGTTTGAATGGAGGTGGATGGTTGAATGGAGGTGGATGGTTGAATGGTAGAATAGTGGTGGGGTTTTTGGAGCTGGACATATTGATTGAAGGATGGTAGAAGATTTTAGAGGTGTGAGGCTGCATGGAGTTGGAAGTGTGAGATAGTGACATAGGAGCGAGTTCATGCTGGAAAGCTGGATAATTGAAGTGGCGATGACGATGTGATGTTGCGCTGGATGTTGGAGGTGGAGATGGAGGTGGAGATGGAGGTGTGAGATTGTGGTGATTGTTGGATGTTAGAAGCAGAGGTAGAGGTGTGGGAAAGAGGTAGTGGTAGGTGGTTGGATGATGACGATGAAGATGAAAATATGAGTCTGTGAGGTACGGCTGGATGATCGAAATGGAGTTGAGGTTATAAGAACTTCAAAACTGTGAAGGTGAGAATCTGATAAATGAGTGAGAAACAGAAATACTGATTGGCAATTGGTTGTTTTAATTGTTGTTTAGTCTAATTTAGGGCTTTGATTAATGATATTTCATCTGATTAATGACGTTCCATCTGATTAATGACATCCAGCTTTGTGCATAACAGAGACGCCATTGTCCAATGTGCTGTTGCTTTCTTTAAACAGTGAAGCATGATTTTCTTTTAAAGAAACTCACCTGCATGTCGCAGGCGTGGCTGTGTGATAAGAAGTTAGCTTCACATGCACATGGTTCTGAGTTCAATACCACTGTGTCGCATCTTGGGCAAATGTCTTCTACTATAACCCCGGGTGGACTAAGGACTTATGAACAGATTTAGTAGACCAAAACTGGAAAAAGCCTGTTGTATGTGTGTGCATTTGTGTGAATGTGTCTTTGTTTGCTCACACCACCGCTTGGCAACCGGTGTTGGGGTGCTTACGTTCGCCAAAAGGGAATGATTGAAAAATTACCAGGCTTTATAAGAAAAGTACGGGGATAGGTTCTTTCGACTAAAATTTTTCAATGTGGTGCTCCAGCATGGCCGTAGTCTAATAACTGAAACAAGTAAAA
>NW_021834256.1:0-30000 GCF_006345805.1 Octopus sinensis
CCTGCTGTGTGATATGGTGAGCTCTGAGGACGCTAGGGAAAGAGGAGCAGCTGGTGAAAAGCTGTACAAGCCAGGTACAAAGAGGCTGGCAGTAAGGCGAGAGTTAACCACGAGTACAACGAAGAGTTTGGTGAACAGGTAGGGGTTCGTCAAGGCTCAGTTCTATGTCTCCTCTTTTCATCATTGTCCTCCAGGTCATAAGAGAGGAATTCAAGACTGGCAGCCTTTGGGAACTACTAAACTACTATATTCTGATGATATTGAGCTCATAGGGGATTCTGTATCAGAGCTAGATGAGAAATTCCAGGTCCAGGTGTGGAAGCAAAATCTTAAATCTAAGGGCCTTAAGGTTAACTTTTAAGGCAAACATTTAAGTCCTAATAAGCAAGAAAACTGACAGGACCCATGCCAGCATGGACAACGGACGTTAAATGATGATGATGAGGAGGAGGAGAATGAAGAGGACGAGGATACACACACACACACACAAACACACACATACACGCACACACATACACACACACACACACGCACATACACACACATACACACACACACGCATGCACACACATACACACGCACACACATACACATACACACACACACGCACCACACACACACATATACACATACACACACACACACGCACGCGCACACACATTATACAATGTGCATCGTTGAGATTCTCTCTACCAAATCCACTCACAGGGTTTTAGTTGGCCTGTGGCTATAGTAGAAGACGTTTGCCCAAGGTGCCGCCACACTGTGGGACGGAACCTGGAACCACGTCGTTGGGAAGCAAGCTTCTTAACCACTCAGCCGTGACTGCACACTTGTCTAGTGAAGTCGAGCAGCAAGAAACCGGACCCTTCATTAGCTCAATTTGCAAGACAAGTGTGGTGGTCATGTCAGGAGTGGGGGAAGGGTGGAGATTGTTGATTAAAATGAACGCTACTTGGATTAAGTAATCACTTATTACCTCAAACAAAGTGCAGCTAAACACACACACACACACACGCATACACACACACACACACATGCATACACACACACATACATACAAGCACACACAGTGTGTGTGGTTGTTATTGATGCTGTTGTCGTTGCCCTTATTGTTGCCACTGTCCCTTCTCGTGGCTATTGAAGGACCCTTGTTTGACCGGTCACTCTCAATTATGGACAGCACAAAGAGACACACGTGTTTATACATACATATTTACTTATATGTGTGCGGGTGTGTAAAAAATATATATGTACATACATAAGCATATACATGTGTATACACGCACACCACATATATATGTATACATGCATATACACACACGTATATGCAAACATATATATTTGTGTGTGTGTGTGTGTGTGTGCGTATTCATATATAATATTTATAAGTGAGTTTGTATGTATATACATATATATATATACACAAATATCTACATTCATATGTGTATGCACTTATATACATGTGTATACATTCGTATGTGTATGTATATATATAATATATATATATATGTTATATATATGTTATATATATAACATATATATATATATACATACATATATATATACATACATATATATACATACACATATATATATACACACACATATATATATATACATATATATACATACATATATATACATACATATATATACATACATACATATACATACATATATATACATACATGGCACATAAAAAGCACCATCCGAACATGGCCGATGCCGGTGCCGCCACGACTGGCTCCTGTGTCGGGGGCACATAAAAAGCACCATCCGAATGTGGCCGATGCCAGCGCCGCCCCAACTGGCTTCTGTACTGGTGGCACATAAAAAGCCCCCCCTAATTAACATGGCCGATGCCAGCGCCGCCCCGACTGGCTTCTGTGCCGGTGGCACATAAAAAGCACCATCCGAACGTGGCCGATGCCAGCGCCGCCCCAACTGGCTTCTGTGCCGGTGGCACATAAAAAGCACCATCCAAACGTGGCCGATGCCAGCGCCACCCCGACTGGCTTCTGTGCTGGTGGCAGATAAAAGGCACCATCCGAACGTGGCCGTTGCCAGCGCTGCCTTAGCTGGCTTTCGTGCCGGTGACACGTTAAAAGCTCCAACCGATCGTGGTCGATGCCGGACCCCCTGGCACCTGTGCAGGTGGCACGTAAAAAGCACCCACTACACTCGCGGGGTGGTTGGCGTTAGGAAGGGCATCCAGCTGTAGAAACTCTGCCAGATCAGACTGGAGCCTGGTGCAGCCCCTGGCTTCCCAGAACCCGGTCGAACCGTCCAACCCGTGCTAGCGCGGAAAACGGACGTTAAACGATGATGATGATGATGATGATGATGATATATATATATATATATATATATACATTACTCTCTTTTACTCTTTTACTTGTTTCAGTCATTTGACTGCGGCCATGCTGGAGCACCGCCTTTAGTCGTGCAAATCGACCCCGGAACTTATTCTTTGTAAGCCCAGTACTTATTCTATCGGTCTCTTTTTTTTTGCTGAACCGCTAAGTGACGGGGACGTAAACACACCAGCATTGGTTGTCAAGCAATGCTAGGGGGACGAACACAGACACACAAACACACACACGCATATATATATATACATATATACGACAGGCTTCTTTCAGTTTCCGTCTACCAAATCCACTCACAAGGCATTGGTCGGCCCGGGGCTATAGCAGGAGTCACTTGCCCAAGATGCCATGCAGTGGGACTGAACCCGGAACCATGTGGTTGGTTAGCAAGCTACTTACCACACAGCCACTCCTTATTATTAAGGAATATTACTTCCAAGTACACAGAAGAAAGACATTCAAATTAGATGTACTAAAATGAACGTCTCTCAATGTTTAATTCGTATACATAAAAGTAGTTTTAGAGACAGAATTACCTTCAACTCAATCAACACTGAAAGGTTTTATACCCACCACTCCATAATATTTTGAAAATTAAATCTTATACTAACTATATCTATTCTGATTTCTGTATTTTCTGTTTATAAGACTACACGTGTTTCATGAAAGTACGTCGGTATTGATTAGATACGAGGTATCTAGTTTCAATACTTACTTGGTCGACATACTCCCAATCTTCAGGTCTGCATTACTCAACATTTATATATATATATATATATATATATATATATATAACATATAGCATTCAGAATGTGTTTCAAGGACCTTTACCAGACATGAAACTCAAGAGACCGGAAGGAATCGGTTGCTCTCTGTAGCCTGAAAGATATTTCATCATCCAGGGAGCAAGAACAGCTGAGGAAGGGCATCAAGCTGTAGAAACTCTGTCAGATCAAGATTGGAGCCTGGTGTAGCCATCTGGCTCACCAGACCTCAGTCAAATTGTCCAACCCATGCCAGCATGGAAAGAGGACGTTAAACGATGATGATGATGATGATATATATATATATATATACATACACACATATTTATGCAAACATATATAAATTTACAAGTATACATGATTATATACAATTATATTTACATATATGTATGTGTGTATACATACATATAAGTATATATGTATGTGTGCAGATATACATGTGTATGTATATACACAGACACACATATATATATAAATATATATATGCATATATATATATATACACACACACATATATACATACATACATATGCATATATATATATACATACATATATATATATATATATACATACACACATATTTATGCAAACATATATAAATTTACAAGTATACATGATTATATACAATTATATTTACATATATGTATGTGTGTATACATACATATAAGTATATATGTATGTGTGCAGATATACATGTGTATGTATATACACAGACACACATATATATATAAATATATATATGCATATATATATACATACACACATATTTATGCAAACATATATAAATTTACAAGTATACATGATTATATACAATTATATTTACATATATGTATGTGTGCAGATATACATGTGTATGTATATACACAGACACACATATATATATATATACATACATATATATATATATATATATACACACACACATATATACATACATATATATATATATAACTGCAGCGTGGAAGGTGTTTATAAGCCATTTAAGAAACACACAAAAACTGTTAGATTCACTTCAACATTTCAATTTAATTTGTCAAAATATTTTCATCGCTTTGAGACCGCGACCTGTTCACTGAAAAAACTTCAGGCAGCACGAAGTTCACTTTCATATGTCCACTTAATACTGCTTTGTTTGCTCTCAGCCCTATAATCTCTGCAACTTTTCTGGGCCCCACCAGTACAAGAAAATCTCAGTCTTATCACTCATGGTGCAAAAATGAGTACCACCACTTGGGTTGATAACTGGTGAAGAATTTGGGACCTTCTGTGCGTCTCCCGTCCAATTGTACACTCAGCAGACATTATACATTTTTTATGAGTTGTTTATTTATCTATAATACATTTTTTCTTTTAAGCAACAGAATGCAATGCACCTAGGTTTTATAAGCAAAAAGGTTCAAATATAATTTTCATATTACATTCGCCCTGCTCTGTTGTAGAGTGTATGCTCAAAACGTAAAGGACTTTTTCATCTTTCATTTTTCCTCACCGTCAAACTAACACACTTGCTTGTTAGTTATAGACCTGTCTTCGCCTGCTGCATCTTAATTTCAAATATACAGGCAAGTGAAAATCAAAATCGAAATCGATGGAAATTGTAGCTGAGGTACCAGTGGCGGTGGCACGTAAGAGAACCGTCTGAACGTGGCCGTTGCCAGTGCCGCCCCAACTGGCCTCCGTGCTGGTGGCACGAAAAAGGACCATCTGAACGTGGCCGATGCCAGCGCCGCCTTGACTGGCTTCTGTGCTGGTGGCACGTTAAAAGCACCAACCAATTGTGGCCGCTGCCAGACTCCCCTGGCACCTGTGCCGGTGGCACATAAAAAGCACCATCCGATCGTGGCCGTTTGCCAGCCTCGTCTGGCACATAAAAAGCACCCAATACACTCGCGGAGTGGTTGGTGTTAGGAAGGGCATCCAGCTGTAGAAACACTGCCAGATCAGACTGGAGCTTGGTGCAGCCTCCTAGCTTCCCAGACCCCAGTTGAACCGTCCAACCCATGCTAGCATGGAAAACGGACGTTAAACGATGATGATGATATACATACACACACACACACACACACACAGACAGATACATAGCCACAAACGTTACTTAGCTTGTCGATGAAAATAATATAACTGAATTTTAAACGTAAAAATGTAGGTCTTAGCGTTTAAAAGAAATTAAACTCATGAAGACATTGTGTAAGAAAATAAAATAGAATTATCAATGAAAATGGTGAAAAATATTTATTAATAATGAAAAAGGTGAAAATTATTTAAGCTTCATGAATTAAAGGTAAATAGAATAACAAAAGAACTATAAAATTAAGTTCCAAATAATTATTACGTAAATTATATATAAAATATTAAATTACTTTCGACTTACTGCAATCAATAGGTCTTAATAAAATTATACATAATCATTTATGTATTTAGAAATATCAAAGTTTAAAATTACCAAAATAGATTAATACAGCATATGATAAAATTTATTTACCTTATTGCCCACTAGGGGCTAAACAGAGGGGACAAACAAGGACAGACAAAGGGATTAGGTCGATTACATCGACCCCCACTGTGAAACTGGTACTTATTTAATCAACCCCGAAAGGATGAAAGGCAAAGTCAACCTCGGGAGAATTTGAACTCAGAACGTAACGACAGACGAAATACATAACATATAATAATATAGGCATAGGAGTGGCTGTGTGGTAAGTAGCTTGCTTACCAACCACATGGTTCCAGGTTCAGTCCCACTGTGTGGCACCATCTACAGGTGTTTTCTATTATAGCCTTGGTCCGACTAAAGCCTTGAGTGGATTTGGTAGATGGAAACTGAAAGAAGCCCATTGTATATATATATATATATGTATGTGTGTCTGTGTTTTTCTCCCCAGCATCACTTGACAACCGATGCTGTTGTGTTTACGTCCCCGTCACTTAGCGGTTCGGCAAAAGAAGCTGATAGAATAAGCACTCGGCTTACAAAGAATAAGCTCTGGGGTCGATTTGCTTGACTAAAGGCGGTGCTCCAGCATGGCCACAGTCAAATGACTGAAACAAGTAAAAGAGTAATATAGTAAATTATACACTAATACTACTAAATTATATCTACAAGAAATAATGTTTTATACATACGGAAAAATAAGCTAAACGTATTATATAGGTAAATAAATTTATGTTAGCATTTAATTTTAAATGACTATTTACTATAAATTTAAAGTACAAAAAATAAATAAGTAAAATATATTATATTTAAATTAATTTATATTACTATAATTAATATATCTTAATAAATTTATACAATCATTTATTTATTAGCTAAACCTATTATATAGGTAATTTAATTTATGTCTACACTTAATTTTACTCTCCTCTTATGAATTTACTTACACACAATTGTTATTAAGCAATATTTCTTTGAATTCATTATTACACAATAAATAATAATTACTCCCTATACAATATGATTTAGCCCTACGAATAATCCCCCAAGTTAATTCATATTTAATAGATTCCATTTTATTCCATGCTGCTGTGATACAAACCAAATTTTATTGAGGTAAATTTTCTACGGCTGGGTGCTCTTCCTGTGGCTCACTTTTGTCTACTGAATCATGGGGATATTTGTTCACCGGAGAAGGTAAATAATGTCAGAACTTTTCAATGCACACATGATCAAACAAACACATATATATATACCCATTTCTTTATTACCCACAAGGGGCTAAACATAGAGGGGACAAACAAGGACAGACATAAGTATTAAGTTGATTACATCGACCTCAGTGCGTAACTGGTACTTAATTTATCGACCCTGAAAGGATGAAGGACGAAGTCGACCTCGGCGGAATTTGAACTCAGAACGTAACGACAGACGAAATACCGCTAAGCATTTCGCCCAGTGTGCTAACCATTCTGCCAGCTCGCCGACTATATATACCATCTCTCTCTCTCTCTCACACACACACACTTTCATACACACACATACATAAACATATACCATCATACATACACACATATTTACTATCATTGCACACCACACATATCCTCCTACATACACGTAGACCATTATACAAATGCATACATGTGTACCATCACACATACACACACACACATGAATACTATCATATACACAGACATTATCACACACATACAGTAACATATACATACCATCTCACACACACACAATCATCATCATACAGATACACATACAATTGGTCAAGCAAAATTGTGCATGAACCTGTAAACACACCACTGTGTATGTGTGTGTGTATGTATGGATGTATGTGTGTTTGTATGCATGTGTGTGTGTATGCATGTGTGGATGTGTGAGTGTATGTATGTATGTGTTTATATGTGTTTATGTGCTAAATGTATCCGCGTGTGTACATAAATATGTATGTATGTAGTGTGTGTATGTAAGTGTGTGTATATACATGTATTTATGTGTGTGTGTGTGTAGTTGTACAGGTCATCATGATCATTATTATTTAACATTCACCTCCTAGGCTGGCCTTGGACTGCAGTTTTGCAGGGGCCAGCCAGGCAGTAAACTACCCCAGGCTCCAGTGTCTGTTTTGGCAGGGCTTCTACAGCAGGGTACCTTTCCTAACACCAACCACCCAGCAGAGTGGACCGAATACTTTTTACGTGGCACCAGCACAGGGGAGTTCAGTTTTGGCATGGATTTCACAGCATGCATGTTTGTATATATGAGTGTGTTTATATAGGTGTTTATGCGTGTAAATGAGTGCATATAATTGAATGTACATATGTATGTATGAGTGTAATTATACATATGTTTGTGTGCGTGCATTTATGTGTATGACTGAACACATCATTGAGTATATAAGTATATATGTATGTGTTTATAAACATGTTTATGTCTGTAACTGTGTGCATATAATTGAATGTATATATATGTATAAGTGTATTTATACATGTTTCTGTGAGTGCAGTTATGTGTGTATGTCTGAATACATCATTGAGTATATAAGTATATATATATATATATATATATATGTGTGTGCTTATACACGTGTTTATGTCTGTAACTGTGTGCATATAATTGAATGTATACATGTATGTATGTATATATGAGTGTATTTATACACGTTTCTGTGAGTGCAGTTATGTATGTATGACAGATTTTATCATTGAGTATATAAGTGTATATATAAATATATATATATATATATATATGTGTTTATACAGGTGTTTATGTGTGTGTAACTGTGTGTATATAATCAAATATACCTTTGTGTGTATATATCTATGTAAGCTTAAGTACAAGACATTGAGATGTCTTGGATGCAAGTGGATTTGTTAAATGGTTTCTGTGGCATTCACATTTTTAAAAAATAGAGTCGAAGTAGGGTAGAGGGTCTTCGAACAAGGATCTAATAGAAAGACCAGAGCAGGGAGTTAGGGGTAAGGGTCCTCCTCTACTCATTCCACTATTGCTAGTGGTGTTATTGTTGTTGGTATCGTTGTCCTAGTGGCCTGGGGCAGCAAGGCTTTTGTCCATGAACTTCCGTTTTGCGAAACACAACCACCACTGAAAATTGTAATAATAATAATAATAATAATAATAATATAATAATAATAATAATAGTAATAATAATGATAATAATAGTAATAATAATAATAATAATAATAATATAATAAAAGACCCCCTTCGGTCATGAATGACCATGGGATTGCACCTAGAAAGTTACCCTCCTAGACACAAGTCCGGGCAAGGTTGTTGTATGGAAGGCCAGCAGTCTCCCCTCTTCACAACACTGATGTTATCCAGGGGAAAGGCAAAGGGGCCGATACAACTTGGCACCAGTGACGTCGCAACTCATTTCTACAGCTGAGTGAACTGGAGCAACGTGAAATAAAGTGTCTTGCTCAAGAACACAACACGCAGCCCGGTCCGGGATTCGAGCTCACAACCTCACGATTGTAAGCTCGACGCTCTAACCACTGAGCCATGTGCCAATAGTAATAATAATAAATAAATAAATAATAATAATAATAATCCTTTCTACTAAAGGCATAGGGCCTGAAAATTTGGGGGAGGGAACTAGTCGATTACATCAACCCCAGTTCGTAACTGGTACTAAATTTATTGACCCTGAAAAGATGAAAGGCAAAATTGACCTCGGTGGAATTTGAACTCAGAACATAGCAACAGGCAAAACACTTCATCCGCTGTGCTCACAATTCTGTTAGTTCACTGCCTTATTGGCTACAAATTTGGCACAAGGCCAGCAATTTTGGGGGAGGGGATAAGTCGACAACATTGACCCCAGTGCGTAACTGGTATTAAATTTATCGACCCCGAAAGGATGAAAGGCAAAGTTGACCTCGGCGGAATTTGAACTCAGAACGTACAGCAGACAAAATACGTATTTCTTTATTACGCACAAGGGGCTAAACATAGAGGGGACAAACAAGGACAGACAAACGGATTAAGTCGATTACATCGACCCCAGTGCGTAACTGGTACTTTATTTATCGACCCCGAAAGGATGAAAGGCAAAGTCAACCTCGGCAGAATTTGAACTCAGAACGTAACGGCAGACAAAATATGGCTACGCATTTTGCCCGGCGTACTAACGTTTCTGCCAGATCGCCGCCTTTTTAAAGTAATAATAATAATAATAATAATAATAATAATAATAATAATAAATGCCCTGATGCAGTACCAGGCAGTGGCTCTCGTGGCTTCTGATCTTAACTGATTGGAAGTGTTATCATGTACATTGTTTTGTCTTGGTATAAAAGATGGGCTACAGCAAATATTCTGCTCAATACCACAGATTTGCTTGTCAGTTGTTTGACCGTAACCAGTTGAGCATGTCCCTTAGTGGCTGACGATATGTGCATCTTTGATTATGAGCAGAAGTAGTGGGGGAGCATCATAGCCATGTGTTGAGAGGGATTCTTTGGGGTTTGGATAATTCACCTCTGGAAACATGGGTGGTTCGTTCAACAGCCTTAAACTGGGTGCCGTTTACGTGGCACAGCACAGAGACATCTTATACAACAGAGATAAATTTCTTCATTGACTACCAAAGGGCTGACATCAAGAAAATCATTAACGATGGCACAGAGCAAAAAAGTTGAGTGTGCAGGTGTCATTGTTGTGAGGGTTTTGCACGTAAACAAGGTTTAATGTAAAAGGAAAAAAGGATAATAGAGGAGGAGGGGAAGGGAGAAGAGGGGGAGGAGGGGGAAGGGAGAGGAGGAAAAAAAGGGGTTTCAAACAATGTCCCTGCCATCTTACCTTGCTAGGTTTATCAGACTGGCAATCAAAGACTTTATCGCACATCCTCAAACCGGTTTCTTGTCGAAGCTGCTGTAGATATTGGCGGAGAGTTTCTGGAAAAGGTCAAAAGAAAAGAAAAACAAATAAATAAATAAAAAAAGCAAAATGTTACGTTGTGTCTGGGGAGAGTCATTTTCTTTTTTTGTGCCTTATTACGTAACACACTCACTGATAAAAAATTCCCGCTTTTTCTTATTCTTATTTTCCTAAAATTTTCGTTTATTGAAACGGTTGCAAGACACAACGAAAATTTTAGGAAAATAAAAATAAACTAGATAAACACACACACACACATTGAGGGAAAGTGAGAGAGAGATAAACACACATATGTGTGTGTGTGTGGAGAGATAGAGATAGACAGACAAACAGAGATAACTGTAGATTAAGTTGTTACTATCTTCAATGACTAAAGCTTTAACCCTTTCGTTACTATATTTCTGACCAAAATACACCCCTTATGTGTTTCAATTAATTTCTAACATAATCATAAATTTAGTCTGGTTTCATTAAACAACTATAACTTTTTTATTTATCAATATATTAATGTGAATTTTGGAAGATAATTTAATGAAATGTTCTCAACCAATTCTATACTATAATTTTTGTCACAAAGTGACTCTAATTGCAGGTAGATACAGGTAAATTCAACAAAATATAAAATTATTAAAATTTTGTTCAAACATCGCTATAGAAAATGGGTTATTAGCTAATACTCAATTGGGTATACAATTGTGGCCAGTCCAACGCAGCGTTACTCGAGAAACAAGAAGGGAGAGTGAGAGAAAGTTGTGGCGAAAGAGTACAACAGGGGTCGCCACCACCCCCTGTCGGAGCCTCGTGGAGCTTTAGGTGTTCTCGCTCGATAAAAACACACAATGCCCGATCTGGGAATCGAAACCGCGATCTCCCAACCGCAAGTCCACTGCCCTAACCACTGGGCCATTGCGCCTCTACATAGATAAAGATATTGATTGGTATACAGACTGTAAGTGATAGATAATTAGACATACAGACAGGCAAACAGCTAGATAGATAGGAGAGATACATAGAAAAATAGAGGGACAGACAGACAGACAGATAGATATAGATCAATATACAAAAGGCGATTGATAGATTGATAGACAGATAGGCGCAGGAGTGGCTGTGTGGTAAGTAGCTTGTTTACCAACCACATGATTCCGGGTTCAGTCCCACTGCGTGGCACCTTGGGCAAGTGTATTCTGCTATAGCCTTGGGCCGACCAAAGCCTTGTTGAGTGGATTTGGTAGACGGAAACTGAAAGAAGCCCGTCGTATATATGTATATATATATATATAATATATATATATATATATATATATATATATATATATATATATATATTATATATATATATATATTATATATATATAGGTGTAGGAGTGGCTGTGTGGTAAGTAGCTTGTTTACCAACTACATGGTTCTGGGTTCAGTCCCACTGCGTGGTACCTTGGGCAAGTGTCTTCTACTATAGCCCCGGGCCGACCAAAGCCTTGTGAGTGGATTTGATAGATGGAAACTAAAAGAAGCCCGTCGTATATATGTATATATATATATATATATATGCATGTGTGTGTTTGTGTGTCTGTGTTTGTCCCCCCTAGCATTGCTTGACAACCGATGCTGGTGTGTTTATGTCCCCCGTTACCTAGCAGTTCGGCAAAAGAGACCGATAGAATAAGTACTGGGCTTACAAAAGAATAAGTCCTCGGGTCGAGTTGCTTGATTAAAGGCGGTGCTCCAGCATGGCCGCAGTCAAATGACTGAAACAAGTAAAAGAGTATACAACAGAGATAGATATAAAGATGATCTTACCATCTTCAGCTCCGGGTGCTGGTTTACTGTACATAGCATTGAGTGGGAATCCACTTTCTCCAGGAACCGGATAATTCTTCAGTGCCAATGTATACATCTCCTTCTGGGCTGCATTTTTGGAACTACACTATAATGGAATAACGAT
Organism: Octopus sinensis; assembly: GCF_006345805.1. NCBI lineage: Eukaryota > Metazoa > Mollusca > Cephalopoda > Octopoda > Octopodidae > Octopus > Octopus sinensis. Next base: position 12,423 of record NW_021834256.1, read on the forward strand.
ATATACCTTTACACGTTCAGCATAACATTGTCAGTGAGTAGGATGTGATTTTGGGCATCAAAGGTTTATGACCCCAAGTTACAAATAATAAATGTTGGATCTTTTCGGTTTGAACGGCAGTTTTTTCTAGCGGTGTCATATGAAATTGTCACCCATAATTATGACCCTAGAATCGATCTATTGCATTTCAATCTGTTTTAGGGTTAGGGTTAGATTTAGGGTTTGTGTTAGGGGTGGGGGAAAGGGTATCTTTTTTCCTTCAGAAATGTAAATAAACCTAATCTGTTTCTTAAACGAGGGACACATTCATATGGCACAGAATGTTTTTTTTACCTCAATAGACGGCATTGATTGGTTGAATTTGCAGAAAAAAAAACAACAAATATTGTACAAATTATAGAATTTTCTCAATAAAGCCAAGAGAAAAAGATATTTAATAAACACATTCTTCCAGTATACGAAGTTTAAAAAATTTTTTAGTTACCTAGAAATTATGTTAAAAACTGCCGTTCAAACAGAAAAGATCCCAAATGTTTCATTCTTTAGTATTCGGATTTCCTTGCTTATTTATTCACATTTTATTAAATTAGTGATGACACGCAAATTTGTGAAGCGTTCCATATTTTAAAATCAAATTCGATGACTGGCATCCGTGCTAGTGGAGCGCTAAGAACACCATCCGAGCATGATTGTTGCCAGTGTGTCTAACTGGGTTCTGTGCCAGTGACATGTAAAAGGCACCATTCGAGTGTGATTGTTACCAGCGTCGCCTTACTGGCACTTGTGCCCGTACTAGGGTGCCAAGAGCACCATCCGAGTGTGATCGTTGCCAGAGCAGCTAACTGGCTTCCGTGCCAGTGACACATAAAAGGCACCATTCGAGTGTGATCGTTACCAGCGTCGCCTTACTGGCACTTGATCCGCTGGTCCAGGCACTGAGATCTGTTGTAGCCGTCATTGGCTTGTTCCACCATTGGGGTTTTTAAGGGTCGGTTGCACTTAATCAGGGCCCTCGTTTTCAACCTTGCCACCAAGAGGCATGTTAGCAAGCAAAAAAGAAGATAGGCAGGTAAGTATGTAGAGAGACAAACAGATAGATATGACGATATGTATGCAGGTAGGTAATTTGCATAGCAACGAGAAATAACTCAGAGAGGCCAAGGGTATGTAAATAGGTAAAAGACGATAGACAGGTAAGTAAATAGACAGAAAGATAAGGTGTGCAGGCAGGTAAGATGGGAGGTAGGAAAAGTAGGTAGTATATGTTGATAGACAGGAAGGAAGGTAATCTGCATAGTTTAAACAGAAATGAGAGTCCAGGCATTTGCAGGCAGGTAGGAAAGAAGACGGACAGGTAAATAAGAAGACAGGTATGAAGATGTGTGGATAGGAAAGATAGTAGATAGAGGTGGGTGGGAAAGTATGTAATTTGCATAATTTAAACAGAAATTATGCAGGCATGTAGGAAAGACGGACAGGTAAGTAAGGAGACAGATATGGAGATGTGTAGATAGAGGTAGGTGGGAAAGTATTTAATTTGTACAATTTAATTAAAAACGAGTCAAGAGAAATAACTCAGAAGGGCCAGGGTCATGTAGTTAGGTAGAAAAGAAGACAGAAAGGTAAAGGTAAGTAGGTAGACAGATCAATACAAAGGTGAGCAGGTAGGTAAGACTGACAGGTAGGTTGGTTGGTGTTCCACTTACTTTCTGCAGTTTCTTGAGACATTCCGTGATGTAAAGTGTGATGTAGATTAACGTACGGTCGCAATCGTTCTGAAAAGAGAGAAGAGAAAGAAACAATTAAGAACAGGTACTCGTAATCTGGTACAAGATACCTTTAGCGTCCTAACACCTGGCAGAGAATCATCAGCTATCCTCCCCCTTTCAACACAGGACCTGGTGAGCCACAGAGCTGCAAATTACCCACCATCCTACCTATCTACATATACTACCAATTGTCACTCTATTATCTTACATACCTATTTCTTTACTACCCACAAGGGGCTAAACATAGAGGGGACAAACAAGGACAGACAAAAGGATTAAGTCGATTACATCGACACCAGTGCGTAACTGGTGCTTAATTTATCGACCCCGAAAGGGTGAAAGGCAAAGTCGACCTCGGCGGAATTTGAACTCAGAACGTAATGGCAGACAAAATACCTATTTCTTTACTACCCACAAGGGGCTAAACATAGAGAGACAAACAAGGACAGACAAACGGATTACATCAATTATATCGATCCCAGTGCGCAACTGGTACTTAATTTATCGACCCAGAAAGGTTGAAAGGCAAAGTCGACCTCGGCGGAATTTGAACTCAGAACGTAGTGGCAGACAAAATACTGCCCGGTGTGCTAACGTTTCTGCCAGCTTGCCGAAGAGGCCAAGGAACAGAAGAAAGAAGACATGCACCCAACACCAGAGCTGAAGACACTTCCGAAGGGGGGGGGGGCACGTCAAAACGGTAGAGGAGTAGGGGGCTGAAACTGGACGTGGTTCCTCCTGATGATGTCTTGAGCTAACTGGATCCTATAAAGGAGCTGTTGTGGTAGCCGACCACGAAACACGGTTGAAATTCCTCCAAAATCATTCTATAGAAATCATACCAAAGTAGATATTGGAGCTTGGGGGTCGTTCTCTGGTTGGTTGTTTGTTTCCTGTTGGATTGTTGAACCTACACCAGCCTGGAAAAAGGCAAGTGTCTTCTCCTGTAGCCTACTATGGAAGTATAGTCTGTTCCAACAGAACATTCACGTTTAAGTGGGGATGAATATTACCTTTTGGTATTGATACTGCCTCTGTCACAAATAAATGTTTTTTAACAAGGAGACACAAGGAGATAACAAATCAAGCACTGTCATATACTCACCTTTATTTCGAAGTTTCTGAAGAAAATATTGGCTTTGAAGTAATATATCGCTTCATCGATGATATCCTGTGTTGTTTCATCAACTACAAGAAGAGAGAAAGATAAGATATACAGCAACTGAAGAAGTGCAAGGAATAAATGATGATGGGTTTGTTCTTCCATCCTTTTTTTGAAAGACAACATTTACTTATCATTTGCATATCTATAAATGTGTTTGGTGTCCATCACAAGAAGAATAACTTCTCCTGTGACATACACAGCAGAGACTTGCATATTTTGTATTTGAACCTGGCTAGACATCATCATCACCATCATCATCGATTAACATCTGTTTTCCATGCTAGCATGGGTTGGACGGTTCAACAGGGGTCTGGGAAGCCAGGAGGCTGCACCAGGCCTAGTCTGATCTGGCAGTGTTTCTACAGCTGGATGCCCTTCCAAACGCCAACCACTCCGCGAGTGTAGTAGGTGCTTTTTATGTGCCAGGGGAGTCTGGCAGCGGCCACGATCGGTTGACGCTTTTAATGTGCCACCGGAATGGAAGCCAGTCGAGGCAGTGCTGGCATCAGCCACGTTCAGATGGTGCTTTTTACGTGCCACCGGCACAGGTGCCAGTGGAGTCTGGCAGCGGCCACGATTGGTTGGTGCTTTTAACGTGCCACCGGCACGGAAGCCAGTCGAGGCAGCGCTGGTATCGGCACGTTCAGATGGTGCTTTTTATGTGCCATTTGAACAAGTGCCAGGGGAGTCTGGCAGCGACCACGATCGGTTGGTGCTTTTTACGTGCCACCAGCACAGAAGGTTAAGAATAAATATCTTGTTGTCTTTTACTTGTTTCAGTTATTTGACTGCGGCCATACCTATTGTATTGGTCTCATTTTGCAGAACTGCTAACTTACAGGGATATAAACACACCGACAGAAGTTATCAAGCGGTGAGTGGCCAATGCCAGCGTCGAGTAACCGGCACCCGTGTTGGTGGCGTGTAAAGGGCACCCTTTGAACAATGGTCCTCACGGAGACAGTGCCAAGTGACCAAAACCTTGAGAAGACCCGTCAAGCCAAATGAGATCATAGCTGTGGCCATTTGATGTGACCAGATGAAACAATCTCTGATTCGATTCCATTTTTGCGCACATATTGACTCTCTCTTTTACTTGTTTCAGTCGTTTGACTGCGGCCATGCTGGAGCACCACCTTTAATCGAGCAACTCAACCCTGGGACTTATTCTTTGTAAGCCCAGTACTTATTCTATCGGTCTCTTTTGCCGAACCGCTAAGTGACGGGGATGTAAACACAACAGCATCGGTTGTCAAGTAATGCTAGGGGGACAAACACAGACATACAAACACACACACATATATACGACGGGCTTCTTTCAGTTTCCGTCTACCAAATCCACTCACAAGGCTTTGGTCGGCCCAAGGCTATAGTAGAAGATACTTGCCCAAGGTGCCACGCAGTGGGACTGAACCCAGGACCATGTGGTTGGTAAACAAGCTACTTACCACACAGCCACTCCTGCGACTGTCAAAACAAGATGTAAAACTTACCCTCTTTAGGGGCTGGTCCTTTGTACTGTGTCTTGATGGGAAGCAGAGCCATATTAGCCAGGCTCTTGTTGAGGCTGATACCGGAATGGTAGGCCTGAAAGAGAAATGATAATAATAAGAAGAGGAAGAAAAGCAAAAAAGATCATAAAAAAAGAGGAAGAAAAACAAAGACGATAGAATCCCTTAAAGTTTGAAATAGGAAGAATTTGGGGCATGTGAACAGTAAAGGTCATCATCATCATCATCACTTAACGTCCGCTTTCCATGCTAGCATGGGTTGGACGATTTTGACTGAGGGCTGGAGAACCAGATGGCTGCACCAGGCTCCAATCTTGATCTGGCAGAGTTTCTACAGCTGGGTGCCCTTCCTAATGCCAACCACTCCGAGAGTGTAGTGGGTGCTTTTTACGCGCCACCAGCACGGGGGCCAGTCAGGCGGTACTGGCAACGACCTCACTCGAATCTTTTTACACATGCCACCAGCACAGGTGCCAGTAAGGCGACGCTGGTAATGATCACGTTCGAATCGTGCCTTTTACGTGCCACCGACACAGAGGCCAGTTGGCTGCTCTGGCAATGATCACGATCAGATGGTTATCTTGGCACCCTACTAGCACAGGCACAAGTGCCAGTAAGGTGATGATGGTAACGATCACACTCAAATGGCGCCTTTTATGTGCCACTGGCATGGAAGCCGGTTATCCGCTAATGTAGTCCTAGACGTACCATGTCTGAATAAAAGACAGGATGGTCACAGCTGGAACACTTAACCCTTTTGCATTTAAACTGATCGTATCTGGTCCAAATATTCTCCTTCTTCTCTGTTCAAACCAGCGAGATCTGGCCTCTCCCTCCTAACCTACAATGTCACTCTAAAACTAAACAATCACAGGAGTCTAGGACTACATTAGCGGCTAATCTGAATGCTAAAGGGTGAGGCAGTGCTCCAGTATGGCCACAGTGAATGAGTGAAACCAGAAACAGGATGGAAGAATCCATTTGTGTATTGTGTTGCTTATGTGGAATTGAATGTGTGCGAGAGAGAAAGAGAGAGACAAACAGACAGAGAATGGAAACATGGTGAAATTTGAACTGTTACAATGATATCCAGATGTGATGACCAATCCCTTAGTAAGTATTATAATTACTAGGAGGAATGACTACTTCCCCCACCACCACACCACCATCATTACCAATGACTACATCATAAAAAAACCATTGCTGCCAACACCACCACCACCGTTTGTTCCACTTAAAAACAATAGGATGCAATTAACAAGGTCATCATTACTACTACTACTACTACTAGAACAATTGTGGAGGTGCAATGGCCCAGTGGTTAGGGCAGCAGACTCGCGGTCGTAGGATCGCGGTTTCGATTCCCAGACCGGGCATTGTGAGTGTTTATTGAGCGAAAACACCTAAAAGCTCCACGAGGCTCCGGCAGGGGATGGTGGTGATCCCTGCTGTACTCTTTCACCACAACTTTCTCTCACTCTTACTTCCTGTTTCTGTTGTACCTGTATTTCAAAGGGCCGGCCTTGTCACTCTCTGTGTCACGCTGAATATCCCCGAGAACTACGTTAAGGGTACACGTGTCTGTGGAGTGCTCAGCCACTTACACGTTAATTTCACGAGCAGGCTGTTCCGTTGATTCGGATCAACCGGAACCCTCATCGTCGTAACCGACGGAGTGCTTCCACTAGAACAATCACTTGTGTATAATGAACAAACTGATAGGAGTATCACAAGGGAGTATCTTGTTTTAGGTTTTTGTGCGTGAGAGAGACAGAGAGAGTAAAGCTCTACTTTGTAATTTGTCCGGTCTAAGTTTACATCTTGACTGACAGAAAGATGTAAACATCTTTAAAAGATGTAAGTGCATTTTCTTCTTCTTTCTCTCTTCCTTCTTTCTTTCCTTCCCGGATCTTTTACCTTTTGACCGGCAGATTTAGAAAATAACTTTTTGTAAGTAAACACTTTCAAACATTCAAATCTGAACGACTCCACTAGAGCGGACGCAAGCGCTAATATATGATTTATAACAACATGTGACATCATCATCGTTTAACGTCCGTCCTCCATGCTAGCATGGGTTGGACGGTTCGACCGGGGATCTGGGAAGCCAGAAGGCTGCACCAGGCTCCAGTCTTATCTGGCAATGTTTCTACAGCTGGATGCCCTTCCTGACGCCAACCAATCTGTAAATATAAAACCATCCAGATTTCTGAGTACCTTATTTCTTCTAATATTACCTTTTGACTGACAGATTTAGAAAATAACTTTTTGTAACTAAACACTTTCAAACATTCAAATCTGAAGACTCCGCTAGAGCGGATGCAAGCGCTAATATATGATTTATAACAACATGTGACATATTAATAATAAAAATCTGTAAATATAAAACCATCCAGATTTCTGAGTACCTTATTTCTTCTAATATTCTCTTTTACTCTTTTACTTGTTTCAGTCATTTGACTGCGGCCATGCTGGAGCACCGCCTTTAATCGAGCAAATCAACCCCGGGACTTATTCTTTTGTAAGCCCAGTACTTATTTTATCGGTCTCTTGTGTTGAACCGCTAAGTAACGGGGATATAAACACACCAGCATTGGTTGTCAAGCAATGCTAGGGGGACAAACACAGACACGCATATGTATACATATATACGACGGGCTTCTTTCGTTTCCGTCTACCAAATCCATTCACAAGGCTTTGGTGGGCCTGAGGCTACAGTAGAAGACACTTGCCCTAGGTGCCACGCAGTGAGACTGAAACCGGAACCATGTGGTTGGTAAACAAGCTACTTACATCACAGCACTCCCGCGCCTAGAGATATATATATTCATCATCATCATCATTTAACGTCCGCTTCCATGCTAGCATGGGTTGGACGGTTCAACTGGGGTCTGTGAAGCCAGAAGGCTGCATCAGGCCCAGTCTGATCTGGCAGTGTTTCTACGGCTGGATGCCCTTCCTAATGCCAACCACTCCGTGAGTGTAGTGGGTGCTTTTTACGTGCCACCAGCACAGGTGCCAGACGGAGCTGACAGACGGCCACAGATGGATGGTGCTTTTTACATGCCACCGGCACGGGGGCCAGGCGAGGCTGGCAAACGGCCACGGATTGACGGTGCTTTTTACGTGCCACCAGCACGGGGGGCTAGGCGAGGCTGGCAACGGCCACGAACGGATGGTGCTTTTTACGTGCCACCGGCACGGGGGCCAGGCGAGGCTGGCAAACGGCCACGGATGGACGGTGCTTTTTACGTGCCACCAGCACGGGGGGCTAGGCGAGGCTGGCAACGGCCACGAACGGATGATGCTTTTTACGTGCCACCGGCACGGGGGCCAGGCGAGGCTGGCAAACGGCCACGGATGGACTGTGCTTTTTACGTGCCACCGGCACGGGTGCCTGGCGGGGCTGGCAACGACCGTTATTTCGCTGTTTGTTCCAAGAGCATGTTCCAGCTGAATGGCGCCTATTCATTGATTCATCTAAGAGAAGCCTCAAGGCAGTACTACTACTACACAACGGCAATAAGAAACCATCCATTTCCATAGGACATTCAGTGCACATGAAAGGGTGTTATGAAAACATGCAAAGTACTCCTCAATGCCATAAAGTATACAAACTACAGCTGGAAAATATGTGGAGACTTGGAGGTGATTGGAACGTTGATGGGAAGGGAATCTGGGTTCACGGAATATTGTTGCTTTCTATGCCTATGGGACAGTCGTGCAATTAACAAGAACTATGTGCAATCAGAGTGGCCTTAGCGAAAATTATATCAGCCGGGAGTGTCTAGCGTCCAGAGTAAGCCACTTTTAAACCCAGAAAATGTTCTTCTTTCCCCTCTTTACATAAAGCTTGGTCTCATGAAACAATTCGTGAAAAGCTAAAAAGGTTTTGAATGTGAAGGCCAAATTTCCAAAAACCACCGAGGCAAAACTGAAGGAGGGCGTATTCGTAGGTCCGCAAATAAAAGAAGGAGGGCGTATTCATAGATCCGCAGATAAAAGAACTCCTGAAGGACAACCACTTCCTCACAGCACTGGATGAGATTGAGCTTAAAGCCTGGGAATCCTTCAAATGGCTCTGAAAATTTCCCAAGCAACAAGAGATCTCTAAGAGTTTAGAAATGGAGTGAAATGTCTTCTAAACTCCTACGCTGCAATGGGCTGTCGGATGTCACTAAAAGTCCGTTTCCTTGATTCGTATCTGGACTTTTTTTGCAGAGAACCTTGGAGCAGTGTCTGATGAGCAAGGGGAATGCTTTCATCAAGATATTACATCGATGGAACAACGATATCAAGGATTTGGGAATGCAGGAATGTTAGGGATGAACCTTAGACAAAACAACATAGAATGTCTAAATCCCAAAGATTTTAAGTTGCTATGCATTTAAGCGTATTCTAACTTATTTGTACACAATAATTTTAATTTTGTACAATAAAAAGCCATGAAATTATCGTATCTTGTATTCAATATGCTTTACGTGTCCTATGAGTTAAAACAGCAGGTATAATTAATATGAAAATGTGACCTGATAGAGGAAATCAGACTTTAGATTCGTAATCAGCATAAAAAATTAACTCAGAAAAGTCAATTAGCAACTCTGATTATTAAAAAGAAATGTCATTTCGTTGACCAGTGTAACATAATTAAAGAAATATATAATCAATCTATTCTCCTTGAAATTTTGCTCCAGTATGGCCACAGACATTGGACTGAAACATATAAAAGAATAACAAGAATTGTTAGTATTTATTTTTTTTTAATAGGATAGGTAGTCGTTTGGTTGTAGGATCGACTAGTCACGACTAGCTAGAACGGATGCGACAGTACGCGACTGCGCGCACCGGAACAACTTTTCTTAAATAGCTCCGGATTATTTTCCAGAATCTGAAATGTCCACAGCCTAAAACGTGGGGATTCCGTGTAAAAAAAAAAACCGAAATAATTTATAAAGGGGGAGGATTTCTTTAACATCTCCACCATGTGGGCTATCTACTAGATAGAGAAAACAGGGGGGGATCACCCCCTCTTACTAACCTACTACCCGCCACCCTGTCACGATGTTCCGTCCTCGACAAGATAAATGGAATTCTAGATACAGACTGAATATAAATACAGACTAGGAGTGGAAGGAACGTTTTCGAACCTGGTTCTGGTGGATATGAGGGTAAAATTACCGATATGAGTGGTAAGCTTGGGGGATCAAGCGATAATGGTAATTTACTTACAGGCATTGTGTCTCGTCTGTGTTGACTGTCTTGTCAGGTTTATAATAAACTAGGGCGGTTCAGTAGGACTCGGAATTTAAATCAGTTGTGGCCTAGATAGAGGTGAAAGCAGAGGAAAAAATCCGAACCATTAGAAGCCACAGAAAAGACTGATAATGTGAGATGTGAGGAGGAAATCGTAATTTTGAAGAAGGAAGGGGAGGAGATTGGAATATTAAAGGTGGGCGGAGGGAAATAGGGGAAGACATGTAGGAATATAGAGTGAGTGTGAGGGAGAGAGAAGATATAGTAAAGTTAGTGAGAGAGTGGGCAGGGAGAAATGTATTGAAAGTAGGGAAGGAGGTAGGAATGTATAGCGAGGGGGAGAGAAGAACAAGGTTAAAGAGAAGATAGAGTAAAGCTAGTGAGAGAGGGGTAGAGAGAAGCGAAGAACATATAGGAATATATAGTGAGGGGGATAGAAGAAAAGGCTAGAGAGAAGATACAGTGAAGGGGAAAAGGAGGAGGCGCGCGCACAGACACTCACACTCGTACACTTCGACTACATTCCTTTCCCTCTCTCAATACCGTTGCCACATTCCCTCCTTTCAGTGTGCTCCTCCAACGTAATCTTCCCCTCTCACTTATCCTCAATCATTACCACTGAGAGAGAAAAATGAGGAAGAAAGATATAGAGAAAGAGAGATACACATAGTTGTAAGAGAAGAAAGAGTGGGAGGACGAGGAAGATAAGCTACACGATATATATATATATATATGTATTTCTTTACTACTCACAAGGGGCCAAACACAGAGGGGACAAATAAGGACAAAGGGATTAAGTCGATTATATCGACCCTAGTGCGTAACTGGTACTGAATTTATCGACCCCGAAAGGATGAAAGGCAAAGTCGACCTCGGCGGAATTTGAACTCAGAACGTAACGGCAGACGAAATACCTATTTCTTTACTACCCACAAGGGGCTAAACACAGAGAGGACAAACAAGGACAGACATAGGTATTAAGTCGATTATATCGACCCCAGTGTGTAACTGTTACTTAATTTATCGACCCTGAAAGGATGAAAGGCAAAGTCGACCTCGGCGGAATTTGAACTCAGAACGTAGCGGCAGACGAAATACTGCTTAGCATTTCGCCCGGCGTGCTGCCGTTTCTGCCAGCTCGCTAATCGTTCGTTCGGCTGTTACACTTAAGTTAGAGAGGCGGCGGTGCTTGAGAGAGAGGAATGAATGTTGATTAAGCGAAGAAAGAATGATAATTACTCTGAGGCCAAATGCATCGCGTGGTCAGTGGAAGGGTGGCGAAGAACGAGAGAAAAAGGCGGTGGGAAGAAGAAAAGAGAAGTGTTAATGCCGTTCTGTAGAGTAAGAAGGGTGATAAGGCAGATAAAAGAAAGTCGGACAGGAGAAGCAGTTAGAAGCAGATAATGTTCATATTGTCAGCAGGACTGAATTGGAACAAAATCAGCTTTGTTACTGAATACTATGGCTCTTTTCACTTTGACCGGCAGATTTTAAAAATAATTTCTTTGTAACTAAACACTTTTAAACTTCGTATACTGGTAGAATGTGTTACATAAAACATCTTTTTCTCTTGGCTTTCTTGAGAAAATTCTGTAGTTTGTAAGCTATTTCTTGCTAAATTTCTTGCATTTCGGCAATTTCAACCAATCAATGACGTCTATTGAGGTGAATACAATTTCTGCTGTTTTAAAGATATTTTATGTAACACATTCTACCAGTATTTTTCTCTTAAAATAATTTCTTTGTAACTAAACACTTTTAAACTTCGTATACTGGTAGAATGTGTTACATAAAACATCTTTTTCTCTTGGTTTTCTTGAGAAAATTCTGTAGTTTGTAAGCTATTTCTTGTTAAATTTCTTGCATTTCGGCAATTTCAACCAATCAATGACGTCTATTGAGGTGAATACAATTTCTGCTGTTTTAAAAACATCTTTTTCTCTTGGCTTTCTTGAGAAAATTCTGTAGTTTGTAAGCTATTTCTTGTTAAATTTCTTGCATTTCGGCAATTTCAACCAATCAATGACGTCTATTGAGGTGAATACAATTACTGCTGTTTTAAAGATGTTTTATGTGACACATTCTACCAGTATACGAAGTTTTAAAAGTGTTTAGTTACAAAGAAATTATTTTTTAAATCTGCCGGTCAAAGTGAAAAGATGGAAAACTATGGTGGTGTGTTGATAGTGAAAGTAGATTTTTTTTTGGAGTTAAGACTCTAATATTCTTCCGCTTGCTCCATGTGAGAATGAGTAAGAAATGAGTAAGAGAGTAGAGGCATTATACTGTGATTCATGTGGGAAGTGAGAAGTGAAGAGAAAGAAACGTTGAAGACGGGAAGAGGGGAAATATTTGGCGAAAAAGTTTGCTGAAGAAGGAGAGGTGTCTGGGGAGAGCCATTTTTTTTTGTGGCTTTCAGAGAAATTTCAAAATGGTTATACTATATATTATTTGTGAGTGGAAGTGACACAACTTGGCATAGTAAACATGCCAGCCAAATAAACCAGCAGATGATAGCTGTTGTGACAGATACTAAAATGAGAGGAAGATGTGAAAGCTAACGGGTTGTGTGTGTCTGTGTAAGAACAAATATGCAAAGCCTTTGGCTCATGAACGCACACACAGACACAGAGAAGAACAAGCACGCGCGCACACATACACAGACAAGAAGAAGCACGCACGCACACACAGACACAGACTAGAACAAGCACGCACGCATAGATACAGACAAGAAGAAGCACGCACGCACACACAGACACAGAGAAGATAAGCACGCACGCACACACAGACACAGACAGGAACAATCACGCACGCACATACGCAGACGACAACAAACACGCACGCAAACACAGATACAGACAACAACAATTACGCACGCACACACAGACACAGACAAGAACAAGCACGCACACACAGACACAGACGAGAACAGACACGCACGCACACACAGACACAGACAAGAACAAGCACGCACGCACAGACACAGACAAGAACAAGCACGCACGCACACACAAACACAGACAAGAACAAGCACGCACACACATACACAGAGAAGAACAAGCACGCACGCACACACAGACAAGATAAGCACGCATCTACACACATACAGACAAGAACAAGCACGCACTCACATACACAGACAACAACAAGCACGCACACACACACACACACAACCCGTTAGCTTTCTCCTTCCTCCTCCCATTTTAGTAGCTGTCGCAGCAGCTGTAATCAGCTGTCACGGAGGTCACGAAGATATCCGAAGTGAACTGTCGAGTTGTCACGGAGGTCACGAAGATATCCGAAGTGAACTGTCGAGTTGTCACGGAAACAACCGATTTCTTGCCATTGAATCGTCAAGTTAATCCGAAAAAATGCCTAAATATATACATATATTTATATATATACACATATATATATATATAAGGTAATCTTTCGTCTCTAGTAGACCTTTCCGTCGATTTCCGTAAAAAACATTTTTTTTTTACATATGGGCTTGCGGGAACTTTTGAAGTTCACACACACACACACACACACACATGTACATCAATGCTTCCCATGCAGGGTAACTTCAAAAGAACTTCCCTCGACATACAATCGCTTTCTCTTAGTCTCTTTCGCTCTCATTACTTCAAAAGTTCCCGCAAGCCCATAGGTAAAAAAAAAAATGTTTTTTTACGGAAATCGACGGAAAGGTCTACTAGAGACGAAAGATCGCCATATATATATATATATATATATATATATATATATACGACGGGCTTCTTTCAGTTTCCGTCTACCAAATCCACTCACAAGGCATTGGTCGGCCCGAGGCTATAGCAGAAGACACTTGCCCAAGGTGCCACGCAGTGGGACTGAACCCGGAACCATGTGGTTGGTCGATCCTACAACGACTAACCTAGCAAAGTAAATAAAACACAAAATAAATAATTTTTTAAACAAAGTAAAATAAAACACAAAAACACAAAGTAAGGATCGACTAGTCACGACTAGCTAGCGTGACTATGCGAGTGCGCGTACCGGGACCACTCTTTTCTTAAGTAGTACCATTGTTTTGTTTTGATGGCTGGGTATTACAGAGAAAACATTGACCGTATTATGTTGAAATGAAGGTCAAGGACAAAAGGAAAGGTAGATGAGGCTTTAAATTTAGAGAAACGTTGAGTCACCTCGAATTCCAGAGGTCAAATGCACACTCAACTACTTCCGGGTTATTCTTATATATATTTGGTGGCAAGCTGGCAGAGTCGTTAGCACGCCGGGCGAAATGCGTAGCCGTATTTCGTCTGCCGTTACGTTCTGGGTTCAAATTCCGCCGAGGTCGACTTTGCCTTTCATCCTTTTGGGGTCGAAAAATTAAGTACCAGTTACGCACTGGGGTTGACGTAATCGACTTAATCCGTTTGTCTGTCCTTGTTTGTCCCCTCTGTGTGTAGCCCCTTGTGGGTAATAAAGAAATAGGTATTTCGTCTGCCGCTACGTTCTGAGTTCAAATTCCGCCGAGGTCGACTTTGCCTTTCATCCTTTCGGGGTCGATAAATTAAGTACCAGTTACACACTGGGGCCCATATAATCGACTTAATCCCTTTGTCCCCTCTGTGTTTAGCCTCTTGTGTGGGTAGTAAAGAAATAGGTATTTCGTCTGCCGCGAGTTCAAATTGCGCCGAGGTCGACTTTGCCTTTCATCCTTTCGGGGTCAATTAAATAAGTACCAGTTGCGCACTGGGGTCGATATAATCGACTTAATCCGTTTGTCTGTCCTTGTTTGTCCCCTCTGTGTTTAGCCCCTTGTGAGTAGTAAAGAAATATATTATATCTTGGTGGGCCACAAGTTAGACGTGTGATAAGGTTTCCTTTATTGGTTCTGTTTAACCCCAGGTCAGCTTAGAGGCTGCATACGAAATCTATAATCAAAACTGTTCTAGCCATGACCGCCTACTCTTTTATAGGACAACAAGCAGTATCACCCGGCGTTGCTCGGGTTTGTTTCGACCCTTTAGAATTGGAATTTTTGAAAAGTAAAAATTTTGCATTATGTAGCTTGTTATTCTCTTCAAGTGAACATTTTTCTGGTTGAAATACACCGAAAAAGGGCAACACAGCAGTCAAAAAATCGTGGGCAACCCTTATGCTAGAAATAGATCCGCTATGGTCTACCACTAAGAATGTTCTCAAGTTAGGTGTTTCCTAAAATTTTCTTGAGAAGTTGTAAGACCACAGCGGATCTACTTCTAGCATAAGGGTGTCCACATTGTGGTCACCCCTCTCATATGCACATATATATATATATATATTATATATATATACGACGGGCTTCTTTCAGTTTCCGTCTACCAAATCCACTCACAAGGCATTGGTCGGCCCGAGGCTATAGCAGAAGACACTTGCCCAAGGTGCCACGCAGTGGGACTGAACCCGGAACCATGTGGTTGGTCGATCCTACAACGACTAACCTAGCAAAGTAAATAAAACACAAAATAAATAATTTTTTAAACAAAGTAAATAAAACACACAAAAAACACAGAGTAAGGATCGACTAGTCACGACTAGCTAGCGCGACTATGTGAGTGCGCGTACCGGGACCACTCTTTTCTTAAGTAGTACCATTGTTTTGTTTTGATGGCTGGGTATTACAGAGAAAACATTGACCGTATTATGTTGAAATGAAGGTCAAGGACAAAAGGAAAGTTAGATGAGGCTTTAAATTTAGAGAAACGTTGAGTCACCTCGAATTCCAGAGGTCAAATGCACACTCAACTACTGCCGGGTTATTCTTATATATATTTGGTGGCAAGCTGGCAGAGTCGTTAGCACGCCGGGCGAAATGCGTAGCCGTATTTCGTCTGCCGTTACGTTCTGGGTTCAAATTCCGCCGAGGTCGACTTTGCCTTTCATCCTTTCGGGGTCGAAAAATTAAGTACCAGTTACGCACTGGGGTTGACGTAATCGACTTAATCCGTTTGTCTGTCCTTGTTTGTCCCCTCTGTGTGTAGCCCCTTGTGGGTAATAAAGAAATAAGTATTTCGTCTGCCGCTACGTTCTGAGTTCAAATTCCGCCGAGGTCGACTTTGCCTTTCATCCTTTCGGGGTCGAAAAATTAAGTACCAGTTCGCACTGGGGTCGATGTAATCGACTTAATCCGTTTGTCTGTCCTTGTTTGTCCCCTCTGTGTGTAGCCCCTTGTGGGTAATAAAGAAATAGGTATTTCGTCTGCCGCTACGTTCTGAGTTCAAATTCCGCCGAGGTCGACTTGCCTTTCATCCTTTCGGGGTCGAAAAATTAAGTACCAGTTACGCACTGGGGTCGATGTAATCGACTTAATCCGTTTGTCTGTCCTTGTTTGTCCCCTCTGTGTGTAGCCCCTTGTGGGTTGATAGGTAATAAAGAAATAGGTATTTCGTCTGCCGCTACGTTCTGAGTTCAAATTCCGCCGAGGTCGACTTTGCCTTTCATCCTTTCGGGGTCGATAAATTAAGTACCAGTTACACACTGGGGCCCATATAATCGACTTAATCCCTTTGTCCCCTCTGTGTTTAGCCTCTTGTGTGGGTAGTAAAGAAATAGGTATTTCGTCTGCCGCTAGTTCTGAGTTCAAATTGCGCCGAGGTCGACTTTGCCTTTCATCCTTTCGGGGTCGATTAAATAAGTACCAGTTGCGCACTGGAGTCGATATAATCGACTTAATCCGTTTGTCTGTCCTTGTTTGTCCCCTCTGTGTGTAGCCCCTTGTGAGTAGTAAAGAAATATATTATATCTTGGTGGGCCACAAGTTAGACGTGTGATAAGGTTTCCTTTATTGGTTCTGTTTAACCCCAGGTCAGCTTAGAGGCTGCATATGAAATCTATAATCAAAACTGTTCTAGCCATGACCGCCTACTCTTTTATAGGACAACAAGCAGTATCACCCGGCGTTGCTCGGGTTTGTTTCGACCCTTTAGAATTGGAATTTTTGAAAAGTAAAAATTTTGCATTATGTAGCTTGTTATTCTCTTCAAGTGAACATTTTTCTGGTTGAAATACACCGAAAAAGGGCGACACAGCAGTCAAAAAATCGTGGGCAACCCTTATGCTAGAAATAGATCCGCTATGGTCTTACCACTAAGAAATGTTCTCAAGTTAGGTGTTTCCTAAAATTTTCTTGAGAAGTTGTAAGACCACAGCGGATCTACTTCTAGCATAAGGGTTGTCCACATTGTGGTCACCCCTCTCATATGCACATATATATATATATATATATCTTTTACTCTTTTACTTGTTTCAGTCATTTGACTGCGGCCATGCTGGAGCACCGCCTTTAGTCGAGCAACTCGACCCCGGGACTTATTCTTTTGTAAGCCCAGTACTTATCCTATCGGTTCTCTTTTGCCGAACCGCTAAGTTACGGGGACATAAACACACCAGCATCGGTTGTCAAGCAATATTAGGGGAACAAACACAACGGGATTCTTTCAGTTTCCGTCTACCAAATCCACTCACAAGGTTTTGGTTGGCCCGAGGCAATAGTAGAAGACACTTGCCCAAGGTGCCACGCAGTGGGACTGAACCCGGAACCATGTGGTTGGTTAGCAAGCTACTTACCACACAGCCACTCCTGCGCCTATATATATTATATATATATATATATTATATATATATATATATATATATTTATATTATATATATTATATATATATATATATATATATACTAGCAGTATCGGCCGGCGTTGCTCGGGTTTGTAAGGGAGATAACTATATAAGCATTATTAGAGAGTTATAGCCAAAAAATAGCCAAAAATGCATTAAAATGGAAAAAATATGATGGTAATTTTTTTTTAAATCGTTGACTCATCGTCGACATTTTTAGAGAGTTACTTCCCTTATATAATAGCGAAAAAATGC
>NW_021834256.1:35000-52046 GCF_006345805.1 Octopus sinensis
AGTCCCGGGGTCGATTTGCTCGACTAAAGGCGGTGCTCCAGCATGGCCGCAGTCAAATGACTGAAACAAGTAAAAGAGTAAGTAAATAATTTTTTAAACAAAGTAAATAAAACACAAAAACACAAAGTAAGGATCGACTAGTCACGACTAGCTAGAGTGGATGCGCGAGTACGCGAGTGCGCGCACCGGGACCACAGTTCTCAAGTAGAACCCATCATTTACTTCTTTTAAAAATGCAGACTTATGTAACTAAAAACTGATAATAAGGAATACAATTCCGAAATCCTCATTGATTTCTGGAAGTAAAGATCTATTTCCTTTCCGGCAATCTTTCGTCTCTAGTAGACCTTTCCGTCGATTTCCGTAAAAAACTTCTTTTGTTTTTACATATGGGCTTGCGGGAACTTTTGAAGTAATGAGAGCGAAAGAGACTAAGAGAAAGCGATTGTATGACGAGGGAAGTTCTTTTGAAGTTACCGTCCAGGGGAAGCATTGATGTACATGTGTGTGTGTGTGTGTGTGTGTGTGTGTGTGTGTGTGTGTGTGTGTGTGTGTTTGATGGGGATGTGGGAGACAGAAAGTATGTTGTGTAAGTGAAGTGCTTCTGTTAGTGTGTGTGAAGAGACAGAGTAATGTGTGAAAGAGAGAGATAACTGACATTTTTTACTCGGTGTATGTGTATATGTATGTATGCATGTATGTGTGTGTGTGTATGTATCTATGTATGTGTGTGTGTATGTATCTATCTATGTATGTATATTACTTCAAAAGTTCCCGCAAGTCCATATGTAAAAAAAAAAGAAGTTTTTTACGGAAATCGACGGAAAGGTCTACTAGAGACGAAAGATCGCTCTATTTCCTTATACAGTTCTCTCTCTCTCTGTCTCTCTCAGTTGCTTATAACAATGAAAAATATTGGAGCTTGTATTCATTGAAAAAGCAATAATATTAATAATAATAGCAACAATAGTGTTATTAAGAATAAGGTTTTATAATTTATTTTGCCAAATTCTTGGTAAAATATCTCAATAATAGAATTTAATTAGTAGAAACTTCATTCTTGGCAGTGATAATATTTGTTAATGATAGAAGCGATAACAAGCATGGCTGTCGTCGTCGAGAAAGAAATCTTTGCGAAGATCTTTTGTCTTTAAATCTCCTTAATTGAGTAATTAATCCCTTCGTTAATTGATCGCCGAAGTTGTTGAAGGTAACATCAGTTCCGAAGCATCATGCCACGCTACGGACAGCTCGTCGTGGGCCCGGCCGGTAGTGGTAAGGTAAGGCAAAACCCTTTTGATCCAAGAGAAATAATTCAAGTGCAGTGGTCGACTGTGACCAAAAGCGTTCCATCCATGACCATCCCATTTTGGCAATCCTACGGTTCTAGTATATTTTACGTCAAATGACCACGTGTATTTGTTTATATATGATCGTCGATTTCCGTAAAAAACTTTTATATTTTTACATATGGGGTTTGGGGGGGGATGGGATCTTTGGGGTTAGAGTTAGGGTTTCATTACTTCAAAAGTTAGGGTAGGGTTCCTGCACCCACATAAAAAAATGTTA
The DNA here is from genome assembly GCF_006345805.1 of Octopus sinensis. Classification (NCBI taxonomy): domain Eukaryota; kingdom Metazoa; phylum Mollusca; class Cephalopoda; order Octopoda; family Octopodidae; genus Octopus; species Octopus sinensis. The sequence continues at coordinate 36,570 of NW_021834256.1, forward strand.
TAATATCTTTTGTGGGCGATCTTTCGTCTCTAGTAGACCTTTCCGTCGATTACACAACATACTGTCTGTCTCCCACACACCATCAAACACACACACACACACACACATGTACATCAATGCTTGCCATGCACGGTAACTTCAAAAGAACTTCCCTCGTCATACAATCGCTTTCTCTTAGTCTCTTTCGCTCTCATTACTTCAAAAGTTCCCGCAAGCCCATATGTAAAAACAAAAGAAGTTTTTTACGGAAATCGACGGAAAGGTCTACTAGAGACGAAAGATTGCCCTTTTGTGTATTGCAGAAATATAACAGATTTATTGCACGTAATTTTTAACAACTGAATTTTATATGGATCTCCCTCTTCCCCGGGTCAAATGGACCGTGGTTGAATCATGTGATGGTTCGATGCTGATTGGATCTGTTAATCGGCCGAAACTGTGATATTTGCTCGACTATTTCATTGATTTGGTTTCGAATCTGCTACTACAAGCGTAGGAGTAGCTGTGTGGCAAGTAGCTTGCTTACGAACCACATGGTTCCCGGTTCAGTCCCACTGTGTGGCATCTTGGGCAAGTGTCTTCTACTATAGCCTCGGGCCGACCAAAGCCTTGTGAGTGGATTTGGTAGACGGAAACTGAAAGAAGCCCGTCGTGTATATGTGTATGTGTGTGTATATGTTTGTGTGCCTGTGTTTGTCTCTCCAACATCGCTTCACAACCAATGCTGGCGTGTTTACATCCCCGTAACTTAGCGGTTCGGCAAAAGAGACCGATAGAATAAGTACTAGGCTTCCAAAGAATAAGTCCCGGGGTCGATTTGCTCGACTAAAGGCGGTGCTCCAGTATTGCCACAGTCAAATGACTGAAACAAGTAACAGAGTATACGGATGTGTGCACCCCCCTCCTCTGAATTACCAACGTAACTGAATGCTAAAGGAAGGTTTACTGCTTTGGGTTTCATTGCTTCTTCATTGCTACAACGGTCATTCTTACAAATTTTCTACTTTCACTTTCAGTCGACTTATTGCCACAATTTGCAACAGCATTGCGAAGAAATGAGGCGGACAGTCCATGTGGTCAATCTCGATCCAGCAGCCGAACATTTTAAATATTCTATGTTGGCAGGTAAGATCTCGGTACCTCGCTTCTATCTTTTATTTGTTTCGTTCCTTAGACTACAGCCATGCTGGAGCAACACCTTGAAGAGGCTTGTTTTTTCCCCCTTAAGCTTGGTACTTATTATATCATCTTCTTTTTGCTGAACTGCTAAGTTTGACTAAAGGCAGTGCTCCATCATGGCCACAGCCAAATGACAAACAAGGGAAAGGAATATATATATATCTTTACTCTTTTACTTGTTTCAGTCATTTGACTGCGGCCATGCTGGAGCACCGCCTTTAGTCGAGCAAATCAACACCGGGACTTATTCTTTGTAAGCCCAGTACTTATTCTATCAGTCTCTTTTGCTGAACCGCTAAGTGACGGGGACGTAAACAGACCAGCATCGGTTGTCAAGCAATGCTAGGGGGACAAACACACACATATATATATATACATATATACGACAGGCTTCTTTCAGTTTCCGTCTACCAAATCCACTCACAAGGCATTGGTCGGCCGGGGCTATAGCAGAAGACACTTGCCCAAGATACCACGCAGTGGGACTGAACCCGGAACCATGTGGTTGGTAAACAAGCTACTTACCACACAGCCACTCCTGCGGCTATTATTATATCATCTTCTTTTTGCTGAACTGCTAAGTTTGACTAAAGGCAGTGCTCCATCATGGCCACAGCCAAATGAAAAACAAGGGAAAGGAATATATATATATATATATTTTTTATTCTTTTTTCTTGTTTGTCATTTGATGGTGTGTTGGTGTTGGGGTGTGAGTGAAGCAAGGGCAGGGGTCTAAGGAGAGTTTAGGAGCCAAGAAAGAAGATTAATCCCTGCTCACGGTGAAGACGGGAGTCCGGATGGCCCCTGTGCAAGGACAATCCGAACACAGACAGGTGTTGTAATATACATACATACGTACATACACAACAGGGTTTCTTTCATTTTCCATCTACCAAATCCCCTCACAAGGCTTTGGTCGGCCCAAGGTGTCATGCAGTGGGACTGAACCCTGGATCATGTGCTTCGGAAGCTACATGCTCATAAGTTGAATACCCTAACCCATTTCTTTATTACCCACAAGGGGCTAAACATAGAAAGGACAAACAAGGACAGACATAGGTATTAAGTCGATTACATCGACCCCAGTGCGTAACTGGTACTTAATTTACCGACCCCGAAAGGATGAAAGGTAAAGTCGACCTCGGCGGAATTTGAACTCAGAACGCAACGGCAGACGAAATACGGCTACGCATTTCGCCTGGCGTGCTAACGTTTCTGCCGGCTCACTGCCTTAAGTTGAATACCCTAACCACTAACCCATGTGTCCTGTGCATTCACATACATACACACTACAGCTACCCTGCTCTCACCGTAGTATGTACACACACACACGCTCTGCCATTTTCTGCTGTTACACTACTACATTCAACATGCCTTCTTCATTCATCACGCCATTGTCTTTCACATCTGCGTGCTTTTCCTCAGATATTCGGGAGTTAATCAGTGTTGAAGATGTGATGGAAGATCCTGACCTGAAGTTCGGTCCAAATGGTGGCTTGATATTCTGCATGGAGTAAGTATGGCACCACTTTTTCTCTCTCTGTTTACTTCATGGCAACACCATGATCGTTCGTGCTTCATTTTACATTTTTTTCCGTAACTCTAACCCTAAAACCCCAACCCTAACCCCTTAAAGCTAAAACCAGTACAAACACACGAACGATGCCATAAATAACACCTATCTGGAACCCTTATCTTGCCCAGGATATCAATCGCCTGGAGGCCGTTCAGCGACGTGCAACCAAAAGAATACCCTCCATCAGGCATTTGCCATATTCTGAACACCTTACTTCCCTGGGCATGGATACATTGAAACTCCGACGTCTAGCAGCTGACTTGGCAGACACCCATAAAATTATCAACCATCATACAAACAATAACTCTGAGCACCTTTTCAAACTCCACCCGTCTAACACCCGTGGACATATTTACAAAGTCAGAAAACAGCACAGCTCCTTCCATGACTTCCACAAACATTTTTTCACGCTAAAAGTTGCTGAAGCATGGAACAAACTGCCGGCATCAGTTGTTAGTTGTCGGAGCACTACATCCTTCAAAACTTCCATGCTTCCTGAGATTCGCCAACACTACACCTGATCTTCTCCCCTCCATACACACGCTGAAGCATAGAACAAACTGCCGGCATCAGTTGTTGGTTGTCGGAGCACTGCATCCTTCAAAACTTCCATGCTTGCTGAGATTCGCCAACACTACACCTGATTTTCTCCCCTCCATACACACAAGCAAGCATGTATCTGACTCATACATTGTTCGCTTTCCAGACATTTGTACATTTGTACATTACTGCATATGCTTAATACGCACTTTCTGACAAGTTGTGGTGCACCTGAGCACTGGATACAATAATTTAATTATTATTATAACAGTGACAAACGAAATATACACAGCCAGGGGTTTTTTTCTCCATGACAAAACCCTGTGAATGACTTTCTTACAAGCTTGAATATGCGCCCCAAGAATATTTGAACCGGCGATAACCTTGCATTTAAGTATCTCCTGCTGTTAGTGTTAATTAAATTACAACGGTTGTAAATGTTTCTTTTGAAGGTACCTTGCGGAGAACATGGATTGGTTATTTGAACAGCTGGATGATATTGAAGATGACTACATCATCTTTGACTGTCCTGGTAAGTAAACGGGATCTTTGAGGTGGGTATCGTGGGTTGTGATGGCAATACACGAAGGTAGGGAGACAACTCTGCCTTTGTGTGTATATCTCTACATACTTATTTGATTGTGTATACAAGTGGCCAAAATGGGGTTCCTTTAAACCTTGGGCATTCGCATTATTCTGTCAAAAATAGTGCTACATTTTGCGTTGGGGCCATGTTAAAAGCATTCGTGGTAATCATATTATTTTACAGGGCTTAGAAAAGCAGAAGGACCGCTGAAGCAAGTGTGTGAATCTGAGCAGGGAAATATGTTGAATAAAACCATAATTAACTGATCATCATCATCATCATCATCGTTTTAAGTCCGCTTTCCATGCTGGCATGGGTTGGACGATTTGACTGAGGACTGTTGAGCCAGAGGCTGCACCAGGCTCAGTCTGATTTCGCAAAGTTTCTACAGCTGGATGCCCTTCCTAATGCCAACCACTCCTGTATTTTCATTTACCCAAAGCCAGGGACTTTTCAGGACCCCCTTGTATTCTTTTATTCTATCATTCTTTTACTTCTTTCACTCATTAGACTGGCCATGCTGGAGCACTGCCTTGAAGAAATCTAGTCAAATGAATCAACACCAATGCTTTTTAAGCCTGGTACTTATTCTACTGGTCTCTTTTGCTGAACCGCTAAGTTACAGGGACATAAACAAACTAATACTAGTTATCAAGCGATGGTTGGGAACAAATACACACACATATATGATGGGCTTCTTTCAGTTTCCATCTACCAAATCCACTCAAGGCATTGGTCAGCCCAAGGCTATAGTAGAAGACATTTGCTCAAGGTGTCACGCAGTGGGACTGAACCCGGAACCATGTGGTTGGTAAACAAGCTACTTACCACATGGCCACTCCTACACCTAATACATATATATATGACAGGCTTCTTTCAGTTTCCTTCTACCAAATCCACTCACAAGGCATTGGTCGGCCCGAGGCTATAGTAGAAGACACTTGCCCAAGATGCCACGCAGTGGGACTGAACCCAGAACCATGTGGTGGGTAAACAAGCTACTTACCACACAGCCACTCCTGCACCTATATATATTTTATTATTTTCTTGTCCCTTCTTCATGTCCCCACTCCCATCCTTTCCTTCCTCTTCTCCAACACCTAATTTATTTTTTTTTTCTTTTGTCCCTCATTCTCGGTTCCACATCTTTTACAGGTCAGATCGAACTCTACACTCACATCCCGGTCATGCGACGCCTCGTAGACACACTGCAGAAGTGGAACTTCCACCTGTGTGCCATCTTCTGCATTGACTCCCAGTTCATGGTCGAGTCGTCCAAGTTCATCAGTGGAGTGCTGTCGGCATTGTCCACCATGGTCACGCTGGAGATCGCGCATGTCAACGTAATGACCAAGGTCGACCTCCTCAGCAAAAAGTCCAAGAAGCAACTGGAAAGGTCAGCCTGCATCTTTGTTTATCCATCCTATACACATCCACACCCATGTATACACACATCTGTACACACCTATATATATATATACACATGAAGGCAGCGAGCTGGCAGAAACGTTAGCACGCTGGGCGAAATGCGTAGCCGTATTTCGTCTGTCGTTACGTTCTGAGTTCAAATTCCGCCTCTGAGGTTGACTTTGCCTTTCATCCTTTCGGGGTCGATTAAATAAGTACCAGTTACGCACTGGGGTCGATCTAATCGACTTAATCCCTTTGTCCGTCCTTGTTTGTCCCCTCTATGTTTAGCCCCTTGTGGGTAGTAAAGAAATAGGTATTTTGTCTGCCGTTACGTTCTGAGTTCAAATTCCGCCGAGGTTGACTTTGCCTTTCATCCTTTCGGGGTCGATAAATTAAGTACCAGTTATGCACTGGGGTTGATATAATCGACTTAATTCCTTTGTCTGTCCTTGTTTGTCCCCTCTGTGTTTAGCCCCTTGTGGGTAGTAAAGAAATAGATATTTTGTCTGCCATTATGTTCTGAGTTCAAATTCTGCCGAGGTTGACTTTGCCTTTCATCCTTTCGGGGTTGATTAAATAAGTACCAGTTACGCACTGGGGTCGATCTAATCGACTTAATCCCTTTGTCCGTCCTTCTTTGTCCCCTCTGTGTTTAGCCCCTTGTGTGTAGTAAAGAAACATATATATACACATGTACGTATGTACACACCCATACCCACATTCTTTTACTTGTTTCAGTCATTAGACAGACTGTGGCCATACTGGAGCATCACCTTGAAGAACGAATCGACACCCTAAGCCCGGTACTTATTCTATCGGTCCCTTTTGCTAAACTAATAGGTTATGGAGATGTAAACTTTTTTCCTCTAGGTGCAAGGCCCAAAATTTATTTTGGTGGGGCTAGTCGATTAGATCAACCCCAGCATGCAACTGGTACTTTATTTATTGGCCCCGAAAGGATGAAAGACAAAGTTGAATTGACCCCACTGCCTGTCTTTTGTCATTTTACCTGTACACACCTTAAATTTCACTACCTGTTGTCATTTTACCTGTAAATATCTCAAGTTACACTTACCTGTACATACCTTAAAATTACTCTGCTTACCTTTTGGCATTTCTACCTGTAGGTACCTGGAGCCTGACATGATAACTTTATTAAACGAGGAATTCAACGAGAAGAAGCACGGGAGCAGGTTTCACAAGATGAACTCCCTAATGGCTCAGATGGTGAGACTTTTACACAGTTGGTGGAGGGTGGGGATGGGTCTCTTTCATCTGGGTCAGGGTGAGGGTTCTTTGCCTGATGAATTCCAGGCCACCCCACACCACTCTGCAATCATCATCATTGTTGTCATCGTTTAACGTCCGCCTTCCATGCTAGCATGGGTTGGAAGGTTCGACCGGGGTCTGGCAAGCCAGGAGGCTGCACCAGGCTCCAGTCTGATCTGGCAGTGTTTCTACGGCTGGATGCCCTTCATAACACCAACCACTCCGTGAGTGTACTGGGTGCTTTTTACATGCCACCGACACAGGTGCCAGATGAGGCTGGCAAACGGCCACGATCGGATGATGCTTTTTATGTGCCACCGGCACGGGGGCCAGGTGAGGCTGGCAACAGCCACAATTGGATGGTGCTTTTTACGTACCACCAGCACGAGGCCAGTCGGGGCGGCGCTGGCAAACGGCCACGATCGTATGGTGCTTTTTACGTGCAACCAGCACGGAGGCCAGGCGAGGCTGGCAATGGCCACAATCGGATGATGCATTTTACGTGCCACCGGCACGAGGCCAGTCGGGACAGCGCTGGCAACGGCCACGTTCGGGATGGTTCTCTTACATACCACCGGCACTTGTATCACAGCTGCAATTTCCATTGATGCTGATCGATTTCGATGAAAACTTTTGGCCCTTTCCTCTTTATTAACAAGGTGTAGTAGAAGTAGTCAAGGAGTTTACTCGCTAAACATTCTCTGCTCGCAGTCAATCCCCTTTTGTGGTTTCTATTTCAGGTGGACGATTACGGCCTTGTGTGTTTCATGCCTCTGGACATTAGCGAAGACGACAACAGCAGCCTGAACGACATCTTACTTCAAGTCGACATAGCAATTCAATATGGAGAGGACCTGGAGCCCAAGGAGCCAAGGGTCAGTAGCATTCGGAGATGTCCTTTTATTCTTGTTTCAGTCATTAGACTGTGGCCATGCTGGAGCACCACTTTGAAGAATTTCTTCTTTTGTTGAATGTATTGACTTCTTTCCTTTTCTTCCTTTTAAAGCCTGGTACTTCTATTTTGGTCGTTTTCCTGTAGCCACGATGAGGCACAACTCGAAGAATTTTTTTTGTAGTCAAATGAATTGACCCCTGTACTTGTTTTTCTAAAGCTTGGTGCTTATTCATTCTATCTGTCTCTTTTGCTGAACCACAAAGTTACGGGGATGTAAACATACCATCACCAGTTTTCAATTAATTAAGATCAGAAGCCATGAGAATCGCTGCTTGGTATTGCGTCAGGGTATTACTAAACCTATTTCTTTACTGCCCACAAGGGGCTAAACACAGAGAGGACAAACAAGGACAGACAAACAGATTAAGTCAATTATATCGGCCCCAAAAGGATGAAAGGCAAAGTCGACCTCGGCGGAATTTGAACTCACAACGTAGCGGAAGACGAAATATTGCTAAGCATTTCGCCTGGTGTGCTAACGTTTCTGCCACCTCGCCGCCTTTACTAAACAGGGCATTACTAAACCGTCCAACCCATGCCAGCATGGAAAGTGGATGTTAAACAATGATGAGGAGGATGATAAGAGCAATGCATGCCATCAAAGTGACACTGGGGTAAAATATATGAATCCCAGTATACCCATCATGACAACCCATTTGATAAGGGTACACCAGGCACATGCATCACAACCATATGTGTGCGACATAGTGATCTCATATCAAGATAAACAGCACATGACCTTGCAGGTGGGGCCTTGTTAGAATTTTCTTCTGGTCGAATAACCCATCCCGCTCAAAAGGTCCCTGAATAAGGGTTGTTTAAGGATGTCGAAAGAACCACCCATGTTTCCAGAGGTGAATTATCCAAACCCCAAAGAATCCCTCTCAACACATGGCTATGATGCTCCCCCACTACTTCTGCTCGTGATCAAAGATGCACATATCGTCAGCCACTAAGGGACATGCTCAACTGGTTATGGTCAAACAACTGACAAGCAAATCTGTGGTATTGAGCAGAATATTTGCTGTAGGCCAACTTTTATACCAAGACAAAACAATGTACATGATAACACTTCCAATCAGTTAAGATCAGAAGCCATGAGAGCCACTGCCTGGTATTGCATCAGGGCATTATTACTATTATTATTATTATCATTATTATTATTATTATTATTTCTTCTTCTCATTGCAGGAAATTGAAGAGGAGCAAGATGAAGGTTATGGTTGATCAGACTGTTGAACATCTGTATGACTTTCATTTATTTTTGTATATATATACATATATATGTGTGTTGTGTGTGTATAAACATATAATATATATATAGATATATATATATATATATATATATTATATATATATATATATATATATAATATATATATATATATATATATACACACATATATATATATATAATATATATATATATTATATATATATCTATATATATTATATACACACATATATAGTATATATAATATATATATATATATTATATATAGATAATTATACACATATATATAGATATATAACACATATATATACATATATATATACACATATATATATACATATATATATACACATATATATACACACATATAATATACACATATATATATACACACATATATATATATACACATATATATATACACACATATATATATTACACATATATATATACACACATATATATATATACACATATATATTACACACACATATATCTATATAACCATATATATATATACAATATATATAATATATACTTATATATTATATATACATATATATACATATATATATATATAGTATATATATATATATATATATATATTATTTGTATATATTGGTGTGTGTGTGTATGTATGTATCTATCTATCATATATATATATATATGATATATTATTACAAGAAGAATGGTGACAGGGACCTCAAAGTTTCCCTCTGCTGAAGTCACCGTCATCTCTGCTGTAAATATAGGATGAATAATATGTAACCACCAAAATGCATTAAATAAATCCATCAATTAAAAGTGAAATTTGTTTTGTTTTTTTTATCAAAACTCGGTCAGTAACCGGGAATCTGTGGTCTGGCTTTTCATTTCAAAATTTTTTGAAAGTTATCACCCTTTCCCTTCTATCTTCATTAACAGTAATGAATTTTAATCCAATTACAATCGTAATGTTGATTGCTTAACAATTGATTACCTGGCTTTGTCAAGAATTAGTGGTGTACTCAGACACACGCACACAAACATATAAATCTTTATCTTTTAACTAGCAGTATCACCCGGCGTATATATATATATATATGTATGTATGTATGTATGTATACTGGCAGTATCACCCGGCGTTGCTCGGGTTTGTTTCGACCCTTTAGAATTGGAATTTCTGAAAAGTAAAAATTTTGCATTTTCTGGTTGAAATACACTGAAAAATGGCGACACACAGTCAAAGAATCGTAAAAAATAGGGATTATCATAGAAAAAAGAAAAGGACCTTTTTGATGTAAATAATTTTTGGTGTTAACATGGTCCGATTTGAATTTTTTCTTCTACGGAATGAAGAGCAAGCCTTCTTCTATCATACTCTCAATTTTGGTCAACTTGCGCCGCAGGGTCTCGGAGGAGATAGTGTTAGTAGAAGGCTACCAAAACCTGCCATACACAGACAACTTCAGCTTTATATATAGAGATATATATATATATATATATGTATGTATGTATACTGGCAGTATCGCCTGGTGTCGCTCGGGTTTGTTTCGACCCTTTAGAATTGGAATTTTTGAAAAGTAAAAATTTTGCATTCTGTAGCTTGTTATTCTCTTTAAGTGAACATTTTTCTGGTTGAAATACACCGAAAAATGGCGACACAGCAGTCAAAAAATCGTAAAAAAATAGGGATTTTCATAGAAAAAAAGCACCTTTTTGATGTAAATAATTTTTGGTGTTAACATGGTCCGATTTGAATTTTTTCTTCTACGGAATGAAGAGCAAGCCTTCTTCTATCATACTCTCGATTTTGGTCAACTTGCGCCGCAGGGTCTCGGAGGCGATAGTGTTAGTAGAAGGCTACCAAAACCTGCCATACACAGACAACTTCAGCTTTAATATAGAATATAATATATATATATATGTATTAGTATACTGGCAGTATCGCCTGGTGTCGCTCGGTTTGTTTCGACCCTTTAGAATTGGAATTTTTGAAAAGTAAAAATTTTGCATTCTGTAGCTGTTATTCTCTTTAGTGAACATTTTTCTGGTTGAAATACACCGAAAAATGGCGACACAGCAGTCAAAAAATCGTAAAAAAATAGGGATTTTCATAGAAAAAAGCAACTTTTTGATGTAAATAATTTTTGGTGTTAACATGGTCCGATTTGAATTTTTTCTTCTACGGAATGAAGAGCAAGCCTCTTCTATCATACTCTTCATTTTGGTCAACTTGCGCCGCAGGGTCTCGGAGGCGATAGTGTTAGTAGAAGCTACCAAAACCTGCCAACACAGACAACTTCAGCTTTATATAGAGATATATATATATGTATGTATGTATGTATACTGGCAGTATCGCCTGGTGTTCGCGGGTTTGTTTCGACCCTTTAGAATTGGAATTTTGAAAGTAAAAAATTTTGCCTTATGTAGCTGTTATTTCTCTTTAAGTGAACATTTTTCTGGTTGAAATACACCGAAAAATGGCAACACAGCAGTCAAAAAATCGTAAAAAAATAGGGATTTTCATAGAAAAAAAGCACCTTTTTGATGTAAATAATTTTTGGTGTTAACATGGTCCGATTTGAATTTTTTCTTCTACGGAAGGAAGAGCAACCCTTCTTCTATCATACTCTCAATTTTGGCCAACTTGTGCCGCAGGGTCTCGCCATACACAGACAACTTCAGCTTTATATATATAGAGATTATTCAAGGCTGTGGTCATGCTGGGGCAACTCCAACATGAATTTTTAGTTAAATGAATCGAAGCCAGGACTTAATGTTTTTTAAAAGTCTGGTACTTATTCTATAAGCCTCTTTTGCTGAAATGCTGGGTTATGGGGACGTAAACACACCAACACCGGTTGTCAAGCACTGGTGGAGGATAAAATAAAATATATTATAAAACATATAACTAGATCATAAAAAGCATATAAAAAGTAATATATATAACTTTTTATATATTGTTTATTCATTTTTTAATGCTTTTTATGATCTAGTTATATGTTTTAAAATATATTTTATTTTTTATTTATGATTTGGTTTACGTCTATCGTTGTTTGAATTGCATAATAGTGGTTTTTCTCTAATTTATATATATATAGGCGCAGGAGTGGCTGTGTGGTAAGTAGCTTGCTAACCAACCACATGGTTCCGGGTTCAGTCCCATTGCATGGCATCTTGGGCAAGTGTCTTCTACTATAGCCTCGGGCCGACCAAAGCCTTGTGAGTGGATTTGGTAGACGGAAACTGAAAGAAGCCTGTCGTGTATATGTATGTGTGTGTCTGTGTTTGTACCCCTAGCATTGCTTGACAACCAATGCCGGTGTGTTTACGTCCCTGTAACTTAGCGGTTCGGCTAAAGAGACCGATAGAATAAGTACTGGGCTTACAAAGAATAAGTCCCGGGGTCGAGTTGCTCGATTAAAGGCAGTGCTCCAGCATGGCCACAGTCAAATGACTGAAACAAGTTAAAGAGTAAAGAGTATATATTTATATCTTTTACTCTTTTACTTGTTTCAGTCATTTGACTGTGGTCATGCTGGAGCACTGCCTTTAGTCGAGCAAATCGACCTCCAGGACTTATTCTTTGTAAGCCTGGTACTTATTCTATCGGTTTCTTTTGCCGAACCGCTAAGTGACAGGGACGTAAACACACCAGCATCGGTTGTTAAGCAATGCTAGGGACACACACACACATATATATATACATATATACGACAGGCTTCTTTCAGTTTCCATCTACCAAATCCACTCACAAGGCTTTGTTATAGTCTCTTTTACTCTTTTACTTGTTTCAGTTATTTGACTGTGGCCATGCTGGAACACCACCTTTAGTCGAGCAAATTAACCCCAGGACTTATTCTTTGTAAGCCTAGTACTTATTATATCGGTCTCTTTGCTGAACTGCTAAGTTACGGGGACGTAAACACACCAGCATCAGTTGTCAAGCGATGTTGGTGGGACAAACACAAACACATAAACACACACACACACACACACCTATATATATACATATATACGATGGGCTTCTTTCAGTTTCCGTCTAACAAATCCACTCACAAGGCATTGGTCGGCCCGAGGCTATAGTAGAAGACACTTGCCCAAGGTGCCACTCAGTGGGATTGAACCTGGAACCATGTGGTTGGTAAGCAAGCTACTTACCTCACAGCCACTCCTGTGCCTATATTTAAAATAATTGAAAGAAACACAGAGCATCTCAAAATAAATTCGGTAATAGAAGGGTTAAACAGCAGACATGGAGCTATATGGTTGCCTATTATTTCATACAGATAGAAGATACCATATTCTTTATGAATTCTATGCTAGTGCTGGTGCCATAATGAAAGTATTCAGTACACCCTGTAAAGAGGTTAACGGATGTATGGAAATAGTGTCAAGAGGACACTTGACTCTCGTCGTCTTGAGCACTGGACAATCTATCTTGTGCTGATGTCATTTGTGTTTATTGTATTGTTGTATGAGTAATTATATATGCATGTATTGGAAGTGTACATGTGTGTGTGTGTGTGTGTGTGCATATGTTCCTTATGCATTCGAAAACTGAGTTACCGATTCAGTAATCTTTCGGCTACCAAATAAACTTTTATTTTCATTTCCATATTTTCTATGTTATCTCAACAATCAGCTATAGTTATTCGACAGATACTGCTCTACAACGACCAGGTTTCATTAGAAAGTGAAAATAGTTTCATACTTTCAATTTGAACCAAAATTACAAAGTTTTGCATTATGAGAGTGATGATGTGTAAATAATGAAAGTAATGTTTCTCCGAATTAGTATCATCTATCTACTAAATAAACTTAGTTTTTGACACAACAACTCTTTTTTTTTTATTACTAAAATAACCTCAAAAACGAGGTCAGGTTGCACAATTTTGAGGTAATTTTCGGGCAACATCAATTAGCTTCTAATGTTTCACTTTCATATGATATTTGACACATGCATAGAATTCTACTCAGACAAACACTTCTGAAAATGTGCTCATAAAAATTGTATTAAAATAAGCCACAACCACAAAAATTTCATTAAAAAAACATCCATTTCTCTATGTTATGAAGAAATACAGTCACTCATTCTCTTTCTCACATGTATACGTACACCTGCATACAAAAAATGTATGCATATGTATTTATGTATGTGTATATGAAAGATAATGTGTGTGTGTGAGAGAGAGCAAGTGAATATCACTGACACATCATCATCATCATCATTGTTTAGCGTCCGCTTTCCATGCTAGCATGGGTTGGACGGTTCAACTGGGGTCTGGGAAACCAGGAGGCTGCACCAGGCCCAGTCGGACACTTAACGACACACACCAAAGTACATACTAAAAAGAAACCATTGCAATGAAAGGAATATTAATTCAACATCATCATCGTTTAGCGTCCGCTTTCCATGCTAGCATGGGTTGGACGGTTCAACTGGGGTCTGGGAAGCCAGGAGGCTGCACCAGGCCCAGTCGGACACTTAACAACACATACCAAAGTACATACTAAAAAGAAACCATGGCAATGAAAGGAATATTAATTCATCATCATCATCATCGTTTAGCATCCACTTTCCATGCTAGCATGGGTTGGACGGTTCAACTGGGGTCTGGGAAGCCAGAAGGCTGCACCAGACCCAGTCTGATCTGGCAATGTTTCTACGGCTGAATGCCCTTCCTAATGCCAACCACTCCGTGAGAGTAGTGGGTGCTTTTTACATGCCACCGGCACAGGTGCCAGACGAGGCTGGCAAATGGCCATGATCAGATAGTGCTTTTTACGTGCCACCAGCATGGGGGCCAGTCAAAGCTGGCAACGGCCACGAACAGATGGTGCTTTTTACGGGCCACCGGACCGAGGCCGGTCGGGGTGGCACTGGCAATGGCCACATTCAAATGTTCTCTTACGTACCACCGGCACTGATATCACAGCTGCAATTTCCATTGATGTTGATCGATTTTGATTTTGATTTTGATTTTCAATTGCCTCAACAGGTCTTCACAAGTAGAGTTTTGTTTCCCAAGTAGGAAAGGTATGCATACGTGGACTGGCTACATCCCATGTAGCAGCCACGGGTTATGGTCTCACTTGTCCTGCCGGATCTTCTCACGCACAGCATACTTCCAAAGGTCTCGGTCTCTCAGTGTATGCAAAAAAATTCATATATAACACACCTTCACATGCATACAGGTACATACATCTTTCATATACACGTACATACATCTTTCACTTTCTCCTCTCACTTCAAAGCAAATATCACCTTTTCACTTTGTCCTCTCTTTCAATTTCAAAGCATAAAGAAATTAAAAAATTTTTATTGTAATTAATGAACTATCATATGATCCCATATGATACAGTTGACGACTTTGCTGCTTCAAACGAAAGAATGCCATAAAATAAATACTTTTGGTACACACACACACACAGAGTCTAGGTAAAACTTCTGTATGAATTATGTTATTTCTTGCTGTGAACACGTGCAAAATTACCTATCTATCGGTCTGTCTGTCGTCTATTGTTCTGTCTGCCTACCTGTCCGTCCGTCTGTCTGTCTATCTATCGGTTTGTCTGTCTGTCTATCCATCTATCTAAATGATGATGATGATGATGATATGTATAATGGGGAAAAATAAAAACATAAATAGTGGAGCAGGAGTGGCTGTGTGGTAAGTACTTGCTTACCAACCACATGGTTCCAGGTTCATTCCCACTGCGTGGCATCTTGGGCAAGTCTCTTC
>NW_021834257.1:5000-50461 GCF_006345805.1 Octopus sinensis
ACTGTTCCTTCTCGAGCCACGCCTGGTTCATAAGGGCCGGTTTCCCGGTTTCATTAGCGTATAGGTTCCCCACCTGCGACGGGACGCCGGCCCGTCGCAGGTGAGCTGCAAGATACAGGAGAAAAGAGTGAGAGAAAGTCGTGGCGAAAGAGTCAGCAGAAGTTGGCCATTACCTATTTCTTTATTACCCACAAGGGGCTAAACACAGAGGGGACAAACAAGGACAGACATAGGTATTAAGTCGATTACATCGACCCCAGTGTGTAACTGGTACTTAATTTATCGACCCCGAAAGGACGAAAGGCAAAGTCGACCTCGGCTGAATTTGAACTCAGAACGTAACGCAGACGAAATACCGCTAAGCATTTCGCCCGGCGTGCTAACGTTTCTGCCAGCTCGCCGCCTTAGAAGTTGGCCATTACCTTCTGCTGGAGCAGCGTGGAGCTTAAGTGTTTCTCTCATAAACATACTCCTCACCCGGGCTGAGATTCGAACCTGAGATCCCCCGACCGCTAGTCCGGTGCTCTAACCACTAGGCCATGTGCCTCCATTGAAACATTACTGACGACATTTGTAAGACTGTAATACACAGTTAATTCCAGGAGCCTATACTTGTTCAGATTAGGCGAAGGAAATGGAGATGGATCGGGGTCACACTGCGGAAAGAACCCTCAAATGTGACACGACAAGCACTTGACTGGAACTCGCAGGGGAACAGGAACCGAGGACGCCCGAAGCAGACATGGAAGCGGAGCGTTTTGGACGAGCTCAGGACCACCAGCCTGACATGGGAAACAGCCAAGAAACATGCCAATGACCGCAAAAATAGGGAAACAAATGTTGATGCCCTTATGCTCCACAAGAGGTAAAAAGGATTAAGAAGAACCTAACAAGAATTCACAGTTAAACGACATTATCGATATTGGTTTCAACTTCTGGCAACTGGTACTTATTTTTTCGATCCCGAAGCGATGAAAGGCAAGGTCGTCCTTGACGGGATTTGAACTCAGAATATAAAGATGGACGAAATACCGCAGGGCGTTTCGCCCAGTGTGCTATGCTAACGATTCTGTCACTCCAACACCTTAAACAACGTTATCAATAATTGAGACGGGTGACGGCTTGGGAAACCTAGGTGCTGTAAGCGTCACTCACTAATATGCGCAGGAGTGGCTGTGTGGTAAGTAGCTTGCTTACCAACCATATGGTTCCGGGTTCAGTCCCACTGCGTGGCACCTTAGGCAAGTGTCTTCTACTATAGCTTCGAGTCAACCAAAGCCTTGTGAGTGGATTTGGTAGACGGAAACTGAAAGAAGCCCGTCGTATATATGTATATGTATATATTATATATATATATATATATGTGTGTGTGTGTGTGTGTGTGTGTGTGTGTGTTTGTGTGTGTGTGTCTGTGTGTGTGTTTGTGTGTCTGTGTTTCCCCCAAACATCGCTTGACAACCGATGTTGATGTGTTTATGTGCCCGTAACTTAGCGGTTCGGCAAAAGAGACCGATATGATAAGTACTAGGCTTAAAAAGAAGAAGTCCTGGGGTCGATTTGCTCGACTAAAGGCGGTGCTCCGGCATGGCTGCAGTCAAATGACGGAATCAACTAAGAGAGTAATTCAGTTCTGTATTTATGAGATGAGGAACTAAGTACGTTGTTTACATTATTTACATTTGACGGATATATATCCTCATCTTTGTTGTTAACACACCGTTTTGGCTGATTTACTTTCAGCCTTCATCAGGTGTATTGGGGAAATTTCGAACCTGGGTATTCATTCCTAAGGTATATAGCGTAGTGGTTAAGTGATCTGAATAATAATAATAATAATAATAATAATAATAATAATAATAATAATAAAATAATAATAATAATAATAATAATAATAATAATAATAATAATAATAATAATAATAATGATAATAATAATGATAACAACAACAAAAACAACAACATAGAAAAATACCATAAATATGTGAACACAGGTTTGAAATTTTCCCAAGACACCTGAAGAAGGCTGGAGGGTATATCAGCCGAAACGTTGTGTTAATAACAAACAAGATGAGGACAAATATTCGTCAAATGTAAATAATGTAAATAATAACAGAATTAGAGTAAAACGCAGACTTACAACACTGAAAAGAATTATCTTTCACTTGTTTCATTCATTGGATAGCGGCCATTCTAGGGCACAGCCTTCAGGAATTTTAGTCGAATGAATCAACACCACCACTTCCTTTTCTTCAAGCTAGGTATTTTTTTTTATCGTTTGCTTTTGTCGGACTGCTAAGTTATTGCGAGAGTGTCGCTCAGTAGTGAGGGAGCTGGACAAACACAGACTCAAAGACGCACGTTCACACACACAAACACGCACGCACACACACAGACACACACATATACATAAACATGTATATATATTCAACACACATATACATAAACATGTATATATATTCTATGGAGGCGAGCTGGCAGAAACGTTAGCACGCCGGGCGAAATGCGTAGCCGTAATTCGTCTGTCCGAGTTCAAATTCCGCCGAGGTCGACTTTGCCTTTCATCCTTTCGGGATCGATAAATTAAGTACCAGTTACGCACTGGGGTTGATGTAATCGACTTAATCCCTTTGTCTGTCCTTGTTTGTCCCCTCTGTGTTTAGTCCCTTGTGGGGTAGTAAAGAAATATATATTCTACACCGTCTTTACGAATCTTTGGTTTCATGACAAACTTTCGTCGAAAACTAACTCTAAAAGCAATATCTTGAGTGGTTCCTTTGCATTTCAAGAAATGTAGGAATTTTTCTCTTTTCTCAAATTAGCATACGCACGTGACTCAAAACTATATATTATTTATGCATTTTCTATTTAATATTTCTGTTTTATGTCTAGACGGATTGTTTCTGCATATTGCGAGAAACCATTAAAAGGCAACAGATGGTGAAATCATTTATATTATATTCACGAATTATATTCAAATAATACAGTTTTGTCCTTGTAAACAGAGTGAGTATGCAACAGCTTATACTACTTAGCTCAGTTTTTCTATTTTCGTTACACTTTCAACAAAAGAATAACCATCTTCCAGCCACGAAGTGATTACCTGCTTATAGCTATATATATTAAACACGATCATTGAAACACAGAGACATTACTTTATCTATTTTGTGTTGCTGAGACCGAACCGACAGCCTAGATTAATTTTATGCTGCTCGCTTTGGGTGTTGGTCCTTTATGCCTAGCCTGTTTTGAATAACTAGACATCGGTTTAACTGGAACGAAACAATGCTGTTATTAATAAGAAGTTTACGAAGAAGAACAGTAGAAAAGACTGATTTTTGGTAAACACAATTTTGTTCTTTTTGTGCATAAAACAAACACTGTAGTTCCTACAAGCAGCAAATTGTCGTGAGAGATTGAATATTATCGTTCTTGGTGTAATTGTCATAGTATTCAATCACCATTTGGCTCGGGGCTTAGAGCATCGGGCTCAAAAATATGAGGTAGTGTGTTCGATTCCTGGACCGGAATCTGTGTTGTGTTCTTGAGTATGGCACTTTATTTCACGTTGCTCCAGTTAAATCAGCTGGTGCAAAGCTGTATCGGCCTCTTTGCATTTCTCTTGGACAACATCGGTGATGTGGAGATGAGAGGCTGGTATGCATGGATGACTGCCAACCTTCCATAAAAATAACCTTGCTCGGACTTTTGCTTCGCGGGAGCGGACTTTCTGGGTGCAATCCCATGGTCATTCATGACCGAAGGAGGTCTTTGTTTTTCAAGTCGAAGCTGGTGATCGTTGTGTTCTTGTCGGCGATAGTTTATAGTGGTTGTTGTCCGGTCGGGTCACCAGCTGTTCGCGTCTGCTCATCTTCCGTCTGCCGTCTCGTCTCTACTATCTCTCAATGCTCTCTCTGCTGCATCCAAAACCTCGCCGTCAAATAGTGAAATCAAGCTGTGCCGAATTTATACTGATGGATAGACTCAGAAGGAAGCGGCAAAAGGCTAATCGTCGCTAAGCCTATTCTATGCGAAGTCGCGATTGGTCAGATTTTGTTGATTACGGTGTGTTATGTTCGAACGAATAGCGGCAGCGTGTGTATTGATGGGACTGCTGAACATTCTCCCTACATTAATCCATGTGAAACTTCACGGCTCTAGCATCACTCCTTTATAGTCAGACTATGAACTTTCACTTTTCGCGTTGTTAGGAGCACACGATTATTTGTTGTTTTACTTCTATATCAGAACGTTTTAAACAAGCTACAACGATTTTATTTACATTTTAGATATAGATACTAGATACAAGATTCTTTTTTCTAATAAGCTTGAAAGTTTAGTCATTTTCTTTGTTTAACCCTCAGTAGGCGGACACCAATTGATTGTGTGCGCGTTTATCTTTGTCCAACAACACAATTTGACAACTGGTGTCGGTTTGTTTACTTCCCTGCAACCTAGCCGTTCATCAGAGAACAGATAGACTAAGCATCAGACTTCAAAAATAAATATTCTCCAAATATGCGCTTTAGTTTTCGGCTCGGGAATGCAATGTCCGAACGAAAAATTCTGTTACATATTTTACAAATATTTTTTTTAAATGTCCGTCGGAGAAGTTATTAAGAAAAGATCGTTAACTATAAACTACAAAATTATTCGAGCTTTTTCATACTAGGTAAGTATACATGTATTTATGACTTATCCACAAAGAACATCTGAGCCCACCTCCCGTAGCAAGAAATTTGAATTTAGAACTGCTGTCATCTGTCACTCTGCGACCTAACAACGTGGTAAAAGAATCAGCAATATGTACAATCAGAAACAACTACAACAATAACGGTTATAAGATAAGCAGCAAAATTACGTCAACATATGCAACGTTGGATGCAAAAATTACACTAACACACACACACACACATATATATGTGTGTGTGTGTGTATGTGTGTGTGTGTGTATTTGGTTTTTGGATTTGGTTTGCAAGTTTCTTTATATGAGTTCATGTGTTGAAGCATATTCTGTTGTGTCTGGGGAGAGTCATTTTCTTTTTGTGCCTTATAATTTAACGCACTCGCCGCTAAAATTTCCACTTATTTCTTATAAACATTCTTATAAACATTCCCCTTAGAATCACTTTATGTGAAAAACACACCATTATACTATGCGACGCTGCTTAGTTCCTCTCTATGTGTTTAGTGACATTAAGCAACCACTCCGAATAAGATGGCTGACAACGATAAAAATGGTCACCAAACCTATAACCAAAAGCCGTTGTTCACAATCCAGGGATATGTGTTTCACATTTATTGTTTATAAGGAAAATTCTTTCGTCTCGAGAAAACGTTTGCAGTGTGTCTTTCCATATCCATGCGCACACGAATATGTTTTGTACGATCTTACACATCTATATTTCATTGAGTGTTGCTTGCTACCACTTCAATTAATTAAATGCAGATTGACAGATGTTTGCGCATATCAACAAATGTATAGTTTGTTTTTCTAATAAAGAGAAAATGTGTTCTGTGTCACCATACCAGACGGTTCAGTATCTGTTACAGGCGAGACTCAGTACAATGACTTTATTCACTGTCCAATGTAATTGTGGCTTCATGTGACTGCGTGTATATCGTTGGCGATATTTTTCCTCCGTCTTCCGTTCCTTGGATCTTTTCGCTTCCTATGTTTCTGACCAAGAGCTCCGCTCGAAACGTTAAATCTTCCTTCTTTCTTTCCTTTCCTGAGCGTCCAATAACACTATACTTGTTCCACGTCCTCGTGTTGTTGTGCTTTCTCTTTGTGTTTTCATGTTTGGATTAACTTCATATATATATATATATATATATATATATATAGTCTATAACGAGAAGTTTTCTCTCGAGACAATTTCTGCAGCGTATGTCTTTCCATATCCGAATGCGCACGAACGTGTTAAATACGATATTACACTCTTGTAAATTATTCAAGGATGATTAATGTGCCTGTAATTCAGCAAATGTTTAGTATTTATTTGTTTTCTAGCTTGTTGTTTAGGTCCAGGTCTGCCCCTAGTTCACCAGACGTATGACAAAATACGTTCCAGCTCGTAAAACCCAATTCTGTTTGTTTTACTTTTTATTCTTGTTCGTACGTCAGCCTTTTTATCGACAACATACGATCATATAAATACTTGTTTACTGTTTCTCATATATCCTGCACTTACATAGAAACCGTTCACATCGGTCGGTTGAATGTGCTGCATATCTCATGCCGATCTATATACTTATTAAAATATGTACAAGAGAGGTGCAGTCGTCTGCCTTTAAGCTACATACTTCGATTTTAATATTTCACTTCGACAAATACTTGGAACAAAGCGGGGTATAGGTCAAAGATAGAAACTATGTATGTAAAATATATTTGACAGATATTTTTGCCAATATGTTGCTCTGAGCAAAACAGCAATATTTTCTATAATGCAGATTTTTCGTTCCTCCATATTCAACAGAGTATTCGGTCTCAGCCATTGATTTATATATCTGATAGAAAATATCAATTAACTTGAGTCTATCGAACATAACTGGAAAGCATTAGACATATTGTAAAAAAAAAAGTTTAATTTAATAATATATATAGCTACATAAACATACATACATGTATGAGCATATCCATATGTATACATATACACACGTACATGAATATGTTTATGAATGCACATTCATGTATGTATGTATAAATATATATTTATATATTATATATATATATATATATATATATATATATGTATATATATATAATGTATACATATATGTATATATATATATATTTGTATGTATATTCAAGTATGCATGTGTGTGTATATATATATATATATGTATCTGTGAGTGCATTGTAATAATACCTACATGCACACCCACACAAATATATGCATATATACATCATTCACTTGTGTATATATAGACACTTGTATACATGCAGTGAATATATCTTTATATATATATAAGTATATATATATATATTTATATATGCCCGTCTGTATGCAGATACAAGTACTTATCAATGCTGCAATGAACTTTTTAGCTCACAGTTGTTTCTGCTATAAACTGCAGTGCACTAATGCATGTATGTACTCATGTCTATGTCTATATATTTGTGTGTATTTATATATATATATATATATATATATGCGTGTAAGTGTGTGTGTGTGTGAGAGAGAGAGAGAGAGAGCGTGAGAGGGAGAGGAAAAAAGTACTTGTGTGGATGTGTATGCTTCAGAAAAAGCGTCAGGTGAGTATATAGAGCCTAGTATGAAATTAAATGAATGACAAAGGAACAGGAAATGATGTTATGATCCTTTGAGTGCCCTGGGTGCACTGCATCCTGTAACCGAAACAGCTGTAAGATACCGAAGTTAATTACCTCATTTCAAGTTCCTTTGTCATTTAATCAATTTCGTATTAATCTCCATACTCACCTGTCCTATTTCTCTGATGTATATGCATATTCTGTTTTAAGACTTGGTTATTAGTATCGTTATGCCTTTGCGGAAATTTAACCCGCACACGCACACACACATATGCATATATATATATTTATATATATGTCTATATGTGTTTGCATATGTATTATATATATGTGTGTGTATATGTTTATATATATATATACTTTATTTAAAGCAACAGAAAATTCAACAAAACCTGTTACTCTGAGTTTCACGTTCACATTCGTCGGATACGGTATATATATATATTTAGAAGGTTTGGAGATGACGTACCGGTATTATATATTAGAAGAAATGAGGCACTCAGAAATCCGGATGGTTTTATATTTACAGATATTTATTAATATGTCACATGTTTTATACATCATATATTATATATTAGCGCTTTCGTCCATTCTAGTGGAGTCTTCAAATATACAGATCAATTGAAGACTCCACTAGAATGGACGAAAGCGCTAATATATGATATATGATGTATAAAAACTTACTAATAAATATCTGTAAATATAACACCATCCGGATTTCTGAGTACCTTATTTCTTCTTCTTATATACATATATATATATATATATATATATTATGTAGGTATGTATGAATGCATTTATGTTTGTATGCATGTGCACATGTAGAGACACCAGTTCCTTCCTAAGAGGAAGTATTGAAAAAATCAAAAATGGAAGTGAACATACATGTATATCCATAGTTGCATGTGTAGATATGTACAAGCGCATGTATACACGCAGGATTCAAGTAGTCAGTTGAATCGACGTTCGTAAAGGATTCGCTAAAAACGTCATTGCGTCCTCAAAATTAAAACGTGAATCGATCCCAGCCGCTTCTGACTTTCTTCAGATATAAAGAAAAAATTTAATACCGTAATTAAAATGTTGAAACGAAAGTCATTACTAAATGCAACATAACGTAACGTTAGGAAGGGATTGGACGTACATAGAGAGCCTCACAGCTACATATGTTGTTTACTCTAGTCTTTCTGGAGTTAATTGCAATACAAGTTGGAAGCTTTGCACGAATTGTTACACTGCATGTTATGGCCATTTTTGTTATTGTTCTCGTTGTTATTGCTTTTGGTGTTGGGTTTGTTTTATGTGTTGATCCTTAATTATTTCTATAGTAACGAGCGACTCCACCGGCCCAAAATAAATCACACGAAAATCACTAAATATGATGCGTTGAACATAAAACAACAATTCAATTAAAAAACAATCTTTAAATTACAGGAGTATTCATGGATTTATTTTCAGCATATCATGTTGAAATATTAAACCTTAGCAATCATATTTTGATGTTGCTGAGAGTTAATTACTTAATTGTAATAGCAAAGAAATACAAGATATATCAGAAGGAAAAAAAAATTACAACGTAGAAAAGAGGGAAAAAAAAATGTTTCGCATTTTGAACTTACAAATGAATTGTTTGGTGATATTACGTGGTGAAATCAATAATGACGTCATCAGTGCGAGGGCGCCTAGCAAGTGTGATTGACCCTACTCCCACGGGTAGGGTTTAATAACGATTTATATTGAGGGAAATACAAACACACATATACATATACACAGACATATACACGAACGTGTGTATGTATATACATGTGGATGTGTGTGAGTGTCAGTACGTAAAATATGCGAGAAAAATACATTTGCACACGTACACATACACAGACTCAAAAATAAATATACATATATATGAATACATACTTACACACACACACACATATATATACATATATATAGAGATGCATGTACTCACATATATAATTATTATATATATATATATATAATATATATATGTATATGTATATATATATATATATATATATATACAACACATACACGCATAAATACATTCATGCGTACATGCCTACATGCATGTATATATATATATATATATATATATATATGCATATATATATATGTATATATATATATATATGTATATATATACATGTACATATATATATATTATATATATATAATATATATATATATATATATATATATACATACGCAAACATACATACATGCATGCCTACATACATACATGCATGTATATATATATATATATATGCATATATATATATATATATATATATATATATATATATGGATGTGCATATATGCATGCGTGTGTATGAACACGTGCAAAAACATAGTAAAGCACATTTACATACCAAAACATACACATATGTATATGCTAAGAAATAAATTCTTCACGTCAGATTAACAGAACTAGATGTCGGACTGTGAGAAAATTCTTGATTGCAATATTGGGGAGAGAGGTGACTACATG
Organism: Octopus sinensis; assembly: GCF_006345805.1. Lineage (NCBI taxonomy): Eukaryota > Metazoa > Mollusca > Cephalopoda > Octopoda > Octopodidae > Octopus > Octopus sinensis. Next base: position 14,776 of record NW_021834257.1, read on the forward strand.
GAACTTGAACTTGGATAAATAAAATAATAAGGGAAATACAACCCTAATAATGGAATCCTAGAACATAATTTAATTAGAGGGATATCGTGCAATAGTGCACAAATTAACAATCAATACTAAGTGAAGGTTCCAATATTATTGGGAAAATAACGATATCGGAATGCATATTGGCTGCCACACGCATACCTTAATCTGCAGTTATGTTCTATTTTACAGCTCCATATATATATATATATATATATATATATATATATATATATATGTGTGTGTGTTTGTGTGTGTGTGTGTGTATGTATGTATGTATGTATGTATGTATGTATGTATGTATATGTGTGTGTGTGTATGTGTGTGTGTGTGTGTGTGTGTGTGTGTTTGTGTATGTATGTATATATACGTAACTGTCGAACGATGAACATGAGTGCTCAACACAGCATTGGTGGGTTTATTTCTTTATTGTGTTTCGTTGGTTTCATGTTAAGAAAAGTAGCAAAATATCCTACTATCTTAACTGTTTTTCAAGCCGATCGCATGGAGAATCTTTTCGCCTCTATTTTGGTAAATATCGCGTTTAGTTCACAGGGTTCTCGTAAATTCATATTTCTAAAACAATGAATCAATAAATCAAAGGACGTTACTCCTGGGTGGCATCTTTTGGGCAATTCTTTGTGTGGTCAAATTGTTTGCAGTGTTTCGTTTTAGGCATGGGCATCGTGTTCTTATACTTGTTTGCTGAGGTAGTTCGTCATTGGGGAATATTTCTTCTTGGGTGGAGTTTGTGTGCTATGTGTATTCAAGTTAGGAAAGGGGTTCTCCTGGTGGGGTTACCGTCGCAGATCGGGGCTCTTCTTTGAAATATTTTAGAGTAAAATATTGCTTGTGTATATTGGAATAGAAGTTTTAATCCCTAACGTTTAGAATACTATCTGCTGCTTGTATAATTTTTAATTTTTCGGTAATACTGATGTGACATTTGGTACCTTTCGTCTGTATTTTTTTAGCTTTAGCAATAATTTTCCATTCTGTCTGGAGGACCTTATTCCACCTTCTTTCAATGTCCACATTATATTTGACAGTGATGTTGCAAGTTTTTGTTTTTGTTTTTGTCCCTGAATGATGTCAGATTTTGTGTATACCATTCCTTTAGGGGGTTGCCCGTCATTCAGACATACGTCTTTGCTATTCCGTTGGGGTCCGTGATCTTGGGTTTGTATACGAGTTCTTTCTCGGGACAGTTGTTTAGATAAGGGATCTACAGTTGCATTGTTTTTCGGGGATGTTTCTGGCGTATTTATGTTTAATGTGAGTGAGTATTATTTACATGTGGGGGGGGGGGGCAACTATAGCTTAGTTTAACAGTATTCCTGTTGAAGATCATGTGTTTTTTGTGTGAATGTAGAAAGTGGTTGTCTATTAGTTTTAAGAATTGCCTAGTTGTGCTAGTAGCTACATTCATGCTATGAGGTGGGGTAAAGTATGATATTTTCCTCTGTCGCTGTCTTTTTGGTCTATTTATATTTGGTTCAATGTAGTATAAGCTATTCTTGAAGTTGAACCTTTCTAATGCAGCATTATAATATGGGGCGGCTTTCTCAAAAATGTCCATGTCGGTGGATGAATTGGAGACACGCCTGCCGATGGTTTGAACCGTTTGTTTAATTACTGCTGGTGGGTAATTATAAAAAATAAAAGCATATATATATTTTTATTGCTTTTGCTTTTTAATGTTTCATTCTTTTAATGTTTCATACCCTATGTCTTATTGCTTGTAAGCTTACTACTTATACTATCGCTTTGTCTTCTGACGAACCGCTAAGATACCAACATCGGTTGTCAAGCGATGATGCGAGGACAAACACAGACACAGAAATATATACACACACACACACTCGTATATATATATATATATATATATATATGTATATACGACGGGCTTCTCCAGGTTTCCGTCTACCAAATTCGCTCACTAGGCTTTGATCGGCCCGAAGCTATAGTAGAAGGCAATTGCCCAAGGCACCACGAAGTGGGATTGAAGCTAGAACCAAGGGAGTGCGAAGCAAGATTCTTACCACACAGCCACACCTGCGCCTATAGATATATATACTAATTCCTCAAAAGAATGTCTTCGAAGTTTCGGCTAAGCCATCGTCGGCTGCTCGAAATTTCAGTCACAGTCACGGATAATAAATTTGCCAAATATGGAATCAGTATGAACCAGAAATCACGTGGTTGCAAAGTGAGCTTCTTATTCACAAAGTCTTTCTGTTTATGTATATAAAGATTTTGAAAGAATTAAACTATTTTGTTCCTATCCCCCAGTTTAGCGAAGAGTACATATACACTGAGGCCAGATTTGAGATCGCCCATACACATGAAGGTACACCAGCGTCATGGAACGCGGACAGAATTAGACGTTTCAGAAAATGGCGGATACACAACGCTTAGTCGACAGTGAGAGGAGACAGAGAGAGCGAGTGAGTAAGAGAAGAGGCCATGACAACCGGCCAGATATTGATGTCAAGAACTGCATCGTAAATGAAGTATCAGTCCCAACAGATGATAACGTATAACAGAAAAGAGAGATTATTCAAATATAAAGATCTGGATAGAGAGATAATCGCAAAGTGGTGACTGAAAACTGAAACAATCGCTATAATAATTGGTGCTTAGGGAATAATAAAATCTCATGCATCAAAATTCCAGATTTATAAATCTGAACAACATAGAGGAAAGTGAAATAGTAGCCCATTGTTAACATACAGAGTAATGTCAATGGAGTAGAAATTACTGGAAAATGTAAAGAAAACACAGCACATTTCCATGTCGGACACAAAAATGTAACACTTTTGAATGATAATGAAGATGATAATATTTATATTATCAACAACAAACGATATAAATCTTACGCTCAATACAGCGTAAGCCCAAAGAAGCTACATATGTGAGTAGCTAATATATATATATATAACTATATATATGTATATATGTATATATCTATATATATATATATAATATATATATATATATATTATAATATATATATATATATATATATATATATCATATATATATATATATATATCTATATATATATATATTAATACATATATATATATATAACATATATATATATACATATACATGCATATACATATACATATATACATATAAATATACATATACATATACATATTATATAACGGGAAGCTTTATGAAAATAGACAAAAGACGAAGGCAGGTGGAAAACAAACGAACAATTGTATTAGTATGGCGCCCAGGAAATATAAATAAAACAAGTCTTTAACATTTCGAGCCTACGCTCTTCAACAGAAAGATACACAGAGAGAAAAAAAACACAGAAAGAAGGAGAGAAAAAAATGCGTGCAGTAGCTAACGAATCAACATGGCGATCTGATTTCGGCCAGAGGTCAAAGATCAAACATGAGACGCGAGAGCGAAATAAGGGGAGAAAAAAAAATTGGTAATATAAGAGAAAATAAAAATACAACAAACGGGACAGTTTATGCGAACAAGTTCAAGGTTGAAAGTTCAAGGTGAGAAATATGTAGACGTCGTGGTATATTTTTTAAGGATTTCACATCAATGCAAAGTCACTTTGATCCGCGAAAGAGAGGTGCAGCCAATGGTAAGTATCCAAGAGGTAAAGAAATCCAGGTAGAGGTAAGTGTTGATAGTGGTATTGGTAGAATATAGGATGAAAGTGAGACCACGTGAGCGCATAATATATAACGGGAAGCTTTATGAAAATAGACAAAAGACGAAGGCAGGTGGAAACAAACGAACAATTGTATTAGTATGGCGCTCAGGAAATATAAATAAAACAAGTCTTTAACGTTCGAGCCTACGCTCTTCAACAGAAAGATACACAGAGAGAGAAAAAACACAGAAAAAAGGAGAGAAAAAAATGCGTGCAGTAGCTAACGAATCAACATGGCGATCTGATTTCGGCCAGAGGTCAAAGATCAAACATGAGACGCGGGAGCGAAATAAGGGGAGAAAAAAATTGGTAATATAAGAGAAAATAAAAATACAACAAACGGGACAGTTTATGCGAACAAGTTCAAGGTTGAAAGTTCAAGGTGAGAAATGTGTAGACGTCGTGGTATATTTTTTAAGGATTTCACATCAATGCAAAGTCACTTTGATCCGCGAAAGAGAGGTGCAGCCAATGGTAAGTATCCAAGAGATATATATACATATATATACATATACATATACATGCATATACATATATATATATATATATACATATATACATATACATATATATACATACATATATACATATACATACATATACTATATATATATGTGGTATATGTATATATATAATATAGATATATATATATATATATATATATATATACAAGTGGGTTGACTATTGAAAAGCATACGATATTATACCACACTCCTTGATAATAAGAATAATGGAAATGTATGGAATAGCAGAGAATATGAGAATATGAGAAGCCTTATATGGAATAGCATGAAATGCTGAAGAACGGAAATGACAGCTGGGAAGTAAGTAGTAGGAGAGGTGAAAATCAAGAAGGGGGTCTTACAAAGGGACAATGTGTCCCCACTGATCTTTGTACTCGGAATTATCCACTTGAGTAAAATACTACAGAAAACACAATTGAGGTATGACGTGGGAATAGGTAAAGGAAAACTGAACAACTTGCTATTCATGGGCCACTTAAAGTTTTTCTCAAAAACTGAGGCAGACTAGACAGCATAGTACAATCTGTGCGGATTTTCTCCAATGATATTAAGACGGACTTTGAGCTCTCAAAATGTGCTATCATAGTGATGATGCGTGGAAAGGTTGTCAGGGCAGAAGAAATAGGGTGAAATGATGGCAATTCAACCTCAACCTAGTTATAATTGCCTGGGAATACTTGAGGTAGATGGAATTAATCACATCTATATGAAAGAAAAGACAAAGAAAGAGTACCTACGGTGTGTGAGAAAAAATATTGGCTTCAAAGTTGAATGCCAGGAACTTGCATAATAAATTCGCGCGCAGTCGCAATAGTCCGGTACGGTGCTGGAATCCGAAAGTGGACAGCGGATGAGCTGAAGGAGATGGAGATGAAGTAAGGAAAGCTCGTAACGATGCATGAGATCCATCATCTACGTGCAGACACTGATCGCCTATACATGAAGAGAGCAGGTGGAAGAAGAGGACTGATGAGTGTGGAAGACTGTTTACGTATCGAACTCGAGATCTTAATGAGATACCTAGTCCAAAGTAAGGATACCTATTTCTTTACTACCCACAAGCGGCTGACCACAGAGGGGACAAACAAGGACAGACAAACGGATTAAGTCGATTACATCGACCCCAGTACGTAACTGGTACTTAATTTATCGACCCCGAAAGGATGAAAGGCAAAGTTGACCTCGGTGGAATTTGAACTCAGAACGTAGCGGCTGACAAAATACCGCTAAGCATTTGACCCGGCGTGCTAACGTTTCTGCTAGTTCGCCGCCTTCCTAGCCCAAAGTAAGGATACCTTGGGTGACTTAGGAACAAGTGAGTACTGAGAGCAAAACAAAAGGGAAAACAAAGGAAGAAATAAAAAATTGACATGAAGAAGAATTACGCGAGAAGGGACTACACAATCGATTCCATGTAGTCACAATAGAAGTTGCTGGAAAAAACAAGTGGGACTGACTGAAGAAAGGGGCACTAAAAATAGAGAACAAAAGTATTATACAGGCAGCACAAGGCAAAGCTTTGGCCACGAACTGGAGGGTCAGCCTTTAGAATGAACAAGTGTCTCTGCTGTGCCGCATTTGTAATAGAGTGGATGAAACCATTGCCCAAATCACAAACGAATGCTCTGCACTTGCCCAAAACCATTACAACTTGCGGCGACATGATCTGGTATGGATCATGTGCTACATTGGAAACTGTGCGAAAAGTGGGAGCTAAAGAGTGGCAAGACGTGGTATGAGCATACAACCCCTTTATGTTTGCGTCTTTGACACGGCCAGAATAATCAGGAAGGCATTAGATAGATGAAAAGAATGGATAGCATTGCACCGTAGGCAGCAGGTAGCAAGCCCCCTATGCATGCAAGACCCCAGGTGTTCTAACAAAAACTAAGGTCATGTGCTGTTTATCTTGATATGAGATCATCATGTCGCGCATATATGGTTGTGATGCATGTGCCTAGTGTACCCTTATCAGACGGGTAGTCATGATGGGTATACTGGGCTTCGTATATTTTACCCCACTGTCACTTTGATGGCATGCACTGTTCTCTCAATAATAATAATAATAATAATAATAATAATAATAATAATAATAATAATAATAATAATAATAATCCTTTACCTTCCACTAAAGGCACACGGCCTGAAATTTTGTAGGAGGGGAGTAGTCTATTACATCAACCCCTAATGATTTACTGATATTTAGTTTATATACCCGATAGGATGAATCGCAAAATCGATCTCGACAGAATTTGAACTCAGAACATAACGACGGACGAAATGCGCTAGGCACTTCGCCCGGCGTGCTAACGACTCTCGCAGCTCAACACCTTAGTAATGATAATAATAATAATAATAATAATAATAATAATATAATAATAATAATAATAATAATAATAATAATAATAATAATAATAATAATGGTGATAATGATGATGCTAATAATAATAACAATAATAATGATAATAAAAATAATAGTAATAATGAAATAGTAATATAGTGGGAAATACGACCTTGAATGTGATTTATCCCGTATAAATTGTTAATTGTTATTGACCGACTTTCGTTGCACTCAACATCTTTTGTATTCATTTCTCTTGACAGGAATGCAGAATCTAATTTTGCTCCGTTCTTCTATTAATAGCATAAATTTTCAACAGACAAACGAACGGCCTTTGAAACGTTAATCAATAATATTTCACAGTATCCCATGTCGAAAGTTTTTTTTTCTCTCCATGTCAATCGATGGTGGGTGAATGCAACGTCAGTAATTATGATTTCGCAAACTTGACTATGTAACTGTGTTATCGATGTAGTAACAATTACTAAAATGTGGAGCGATTCACAGCGGGGTAAATAAATATAATAAATAAGCACCATTGACAGAACAATGCACAGCCCAAAGCCTTCTAAATTGCAGCCGAGAATCAATAGAAATTACAATGCTTCTGCGTTTATATATACATAAGAAAGTATATTAAAGCAAGCATAAATCTACCATACTGTAATTTGTTTATTTCACACGATTGCTGGTTAATTACCAGGCTTACTCGCCTCGTATATGCATGTGTACGTTTATATATATGTGTGTTTGTGAGTGTGTGTATGTTTGTATGTATACACGAAAATAAGGTGGAAAAATAGTACTCGAATACTGAAGGTAGAGTAATATGCTTTTTTAAAAAATTAAAGGTGAGAAACCACTACAAAAAACTGCCACTCAGTGAATCACGTTCCCGTTCGTCGGACATTTTTTTATCTAGATTCTTCGTCACAACTGTCCGACGAACGGGAACGGGAAATTCTGAGTAGCAGTCTTTTGTGCTTTTACAGCTTTAATAAAGATATAGAAAGATAGATAGATATATAGACAGAATGATATATATATATATATATATATATATATATATATATATATATATATATATATATATATATATATACATATACCATATATATATGCATATGATTTGATTTTGATTTTGATTTTTCCAGTTTCAGCTCATGAGCTGTGGCCATGCTGGGGCACCGCCATTTGGTTTGCTACATGATTTTACCTCACGAATGCTTTTTAGCAACTGCCATTTGGTGCATGAGAGAGTTCGATGCAGCTGCCCTCATCTGCACCTCTTGCCGTGAAGTTGGTTCATCCGGGACACCTGACAGGAAGAGATCAGTCCTATATATGTATATATAATATATGTATATATATATATATATATATATATATATATATATATATATATATATATATATATATATTGATCAAAATGCTATGGCAACAAAAGAATGACAGAGACCCCGATATTATGTAAATATAGGAGTTTATCTGTAAATGTAATTCGGTAGCCATGATAAAACCTCGAGTTTCGGATGCTGAGGTGGAAATCCATGCCGCCATCTCTTCAGTTATCTGGCCATCGGAAAAAGTTATACAAAGGAAAGTTACAGTGTGCTTGACCGTTGTTAAGACAAAAAAGGTATTTGAATAACCGCTAAGTGAGGGAGGGATTAAACGAAAGGGGGTAAAATGGTCGTAATATTCGCGTAAGTGCGCAAGTTCATACCTACACATGCGCGCCCGCACACCCACGCACATGCGCCTAAAAGTATACACTCATCCACCCTCGGCTGAAATGTACACAACCTCACCCGCACCATTCTCATATATATCATATATATATATATATATATATATATATATATATATATATATATATTATACAAACCCGTACACACACGCGCACCAAAGGTTCATACACACGTCTATATACCCACAAGTACAAGAAAGCACAGAGATGAATTTCTACAGCTGGTATGGCATATTAATATTGGGTTGTTCGGAAAGTTCGTGCCGATTTTTAAATCAACCAAATATAAACCATTTTATTGCACAATGCGTCTCCATCTTTCCTTTCACTTGAAAATACCCTCCTCCCAGAATTGAGGTGGTTCCATTGCAAAGGATTCATCAGGGTATCTTTTTACGTTCATCCAAGGAATTGAAATTTTTACTATTAAGACTATTCTACAGAAACCTGAATAAGTGGAAATCCGAAGGAGCAATATCTGGTGAATATGGAGGGTGGAGTAACACATCCCAGTCGAGCTGCAGCAATTTTGTCTGGTTTCCAAAGCATCAAGTGACGAAAATGAACTTTCTTATCTTCCATTGTAAAGGCTTACAAAATAACACATGTTATAGGAACAAAAATCTTCTTCCACGAAAAGATAGCTTAACCTGTTCTCTAAATGGAAGTGTAGTCAAATCCTATTTTATGAACTCAAACATGTTCTAAAATAAGTCGAATGGTAAACTACTGTAAATCGGCACGAACATTCCTGACAACCCAGTAGTTACTTCGAGATTAATGTAGTGTGAACACAGGTATAACTTTGGTCCGGAAAATACCTTAGTTAAGCTTAGGTGAAATGAGTAGCATTATGTGAGCTTCATTCGTTTTTAATATCGCTTAATGATAGAACGTAATACTGGCCACTGTTCATCCAATTATTCGTGATTCAAAATAAATGGCATTTGCCTAATCCTTTCCTTTATTAATAAACCTTCGCTTCAACCAAATTAACCATATTTTCAAATTTTCGTTCAGTCGATAATTACCATGATTGTTTCATGCTGTCATGGAGAATTACTTGAATTAAAAGCGTAATAGTTAGTTATTAATATTTTCCCATTTTAATTCAACCCCCTACCAGTTAAAGGGGATGGTCAGAATGTGAATATTTGAATGGAATAAAGCTGATAAGGTCTAGAATTACGACGCTGGAAATACATTTTGTGCAAGAGCATCTACTGCAGATTGATATGTATACGAATTAAGTTTGATTATCAGGCAGTACCTACGAAAACAGGAGCTGCGATGTGTACAGGGTTTCGAAAAGTTGCCAGATAGAAAAGAGACACGGATGTATGGTTACCAAACTCGCTTTGCTACCACAAATTTTCGACTTCCATGACACTGCACAGTATCTTCGGCAAGTGTGTTCTACTATAGCCACAAGCCTACCAATATATCTTAAGTGAGTTCAGGTTGACAGAAACCGTGTTAAAGCCTATGGTTTCATAAACCATGGGCTTTAAGACGGTTAAAGTCACTGATGTATTTCAATTTATAATAACTTCCTTAACTTTACCAATAAATGCATATATATATATATATATGTCGGCCCGAGACTATAGTGGAAGACACTTGCCCAAGGTGCCACGCAGTGGAACTGAACCCGGAACCATGTGGCTGGTAAGCAAGCTACTTACCACACAGCCACTGCTGCGCCTATATGTAATTTTGAGGGGAACGGGAGTCGTTTACTCGATTCTGAAACGATGAGAGGCAAAGTCGAGTTGGTGGAGTATGAACTTGAAACGTAAAGCTAGAAGAGATGATGGTAAGCATTTGTTCCGCTGTCCTCACGATTCTGCCAGATCTCTGCCCTACTGATGTCAAAGTTTGATACAAGCCTAGTAATTTAGGAGAAGGGGATAGTCGGCTATATCGATCCCGGTGCTTAGTCAGTATTTATTTAATAGACCCCGAAATGACGAAAGGCAAGAACGGCTTCGGTGGAATTTAAACTCAGGATGTAAAGAGCCAGTAAAATTACCGCTAAGCATTTTGTTCGACGCATTCACAACTCTGGCAGCTCACCACCTTATATATCGCATTAAAGTGAAATGAAATATATTAATTTTGAAATGACAACCGGAAATATTAGCTGCACTTGAGAAAAATATGCAAAAGCGGGACTGCGAAATTTGTTTGTGGCAAAGGACATTAACTGAGGCCACACAAAGGATTTCTATTTGTTTCTGCGAGGCAGAATTGCCCTAGGAATATATAAGAAATTCCTATCTTTCTCTTTACTTTACTGCTAGACGGTGTCTGATGACGGAAAATAATGAAATGCCATCGAAGGAATAAACTATCTTCTACCTTCAAATCTTAGAGTATTGCATTTTGCTTAATTAATTTTTGTTTCTCGTTATGCCGTGCCCACGATTCCAAAGAAAGATGAAATAGTAATATACTCGACTCCAGCTATAACAAACATTAAGAACATTATTCGATGTAAGAAAACAGAAATTAAAATCTTCAATTAGAAATTGAATATGCAAGTTCTTGAACTTCGTTTAATCTAGAATAGATTCGTCTTCCTTTAACGGCAAATCATTACCAGAAGCAAACCACGTATTGGAAATAAATTATAATATAAAGATCAAGAATACTTCCTCGGGATGAATGACGGTGCAGCTTAATTATAAAAGACATAAATATGGTGAAAGGTAGACGAGCATATGGAAGATAAGTAAGCTCTTTGAACCGTGAGGTTTTTAAAATGGTATGAAAGCTAAACTTGTTTGTATAATTTCTATTACATTTAAATACAGCTATTTATCATTTCGTTATCAATATCGTAAACACTAGTCACGTACTGGGTTGATAAATATAACCTTATTCATGAGATAGGAAACTAGGGCGAACTGTATATAAATCTATAAATTAAAACTACGTTGGTACTTAAATGTGTTCAGTGTGACATGAAATTCCAAACAAAATCTTTCTATCTCATGTATGACGATTTGCATTTTGCCCTCTCGGTGTGAGGTTGCACACTTTATTATTTAAAACCATAATAATATATAAATATGTAATTGAAAATACCCATTTACATTCCTGTCATAAACAAATCGAAAACTTGTAAAATATTAATTTCTAATCAAGACGTAAAAATCTATATAAAAAGAAAATAAAATATTTACATTTATTTCTCGGTGTTTGTTTTATTTAAGTTTTTTTTCTCATTTTATTTCATTTTAAGATGCAAATAGGCAAATAGTGACATCAATGTCAAGTGTAACGAAATAGTTACAGAAACAATTATAAGAGCACACACTCGCACATAGAAACACACATACATACATATGTAAATATATATATACATATATATATATATATATATATATATATATATATATATATATATATATATATATAAATGTATATATGTATATACATATGTATATTATATATGTATATGTATATATCTATATCTATATATATATGTAATATATATTATATCTCTATATATATGTATATATATTTATAGATAATAATTATATATATATATTTATATATATATATATATTATATATATATATATATACATACATATATATCACATGTGTGTGCATGCACATATATATGCATGCATATATTTATATATATATGTGTATATATATACAGGGTGTTCCAAAGAAACAGTGCACTGAACATTTTCATAGGTATACATAAAGAAACAGTGCACTGAACACAAGAAAGGATATTTATAGTTGAAAATGTTTTCCCAAAAGATTTTAAATATTATATTTAGATAATTTAGATATCTAAATTTTAGATATTTATATTAAATATTCTTTTGTTTCAGGGACCTTGAAAATGGTGCTTACCTTACAAGAAAGGATATTTATTGTTGAAAATGTTTTCCGAGATGGTGGCAAATACACAAAAGAAGTGCAAGTCATTTCAAGAAAAATTTGGTGCAGAACGTTTGCCGCATCGAAATTGTGTTTCCGCTTTGTTGCATAATTTCAAAAAAACTGGAAGTGTTCAAGACAAACCCAAAAGTGGCCGCCCAAAAGTCGTTACAGATACAGTCTTACAGAATGTTACCAACAAACTGCAGAGGAGCCCACAAAAGTCTTTGAGGCGTTTGTCTCAAGAAACTAGGATATCTCTAACATCAACTCACCGAGCAGTGCATCAACTTAAATTCTTTCCATATAAAGTGCATGTTGTTCATGAACTGAAGCCTCAGGATTCAAAAAAACGCGTACTCTTCTGTCGGTGGTTTGAAAATTTTATTCTAGAGAAAGGTGAAAACATTTTAACCATACATTCTTCAGTGATGAAGCATGGTTCCATTTGTCCGGGTACATGAACAGTCAGAACTCTAGAGTGTGGTCTACAATAAATCCTCATGCTCTGTTTCAGAAACCACTCCACGATCAAAAAGTTGGTGTTTGGTGTGCTTTGTCAAGGCAGCGTATAATTGGACCTATCTTTTTTGAAAACAACACCATCACATCTGAGTGTTACATTCATAACATCCTGGAGCCATTTTTTGATCAACTGACGGAGCAAGAAAAGCAACAAGGCTGGTTCCAGCAAGATGGTGCAACTGCACATACGGCTCGTGTCAGTATGGCTGCAGTTGGTGATGTCTTTGGGGATCGTGTGTCTCTCGTGGTTTGTGGCCACCTCGATCACCGGATTTAACACCCCTCCTGACTTTTATTTGTGGGGCAAATTGAAAGACTCAGTGTATGCAGACAATCCTCGAACTACGGATGAACTGAAGCAGAAAATAACAAGTGTTATTCAAACATCAAACCTGATGAACTTGAGTGTGTTTTTCAAAACACGCAGCGTCGCACTCGTTATGTCTGCAGTGAATGCGCACACTTTCAACAGTTATTGTAGATCATATCTTACTGCACGAGTAATCCTCAATCGTACTTTAGTTGATAAGGTATTGAATTTGTGAATATTTGCAATAAATAGTATTTTTCTGTGAGTTTTGTTTCTTTGGGTTATTAGCATATTCCTACTGCACTGTTTCTTTTGGAACACCCTGTATATACCTATATACATGTTAATGCATTTAAATATATATATATACATACATAAATGTATATAAACAAATTGTACATCTGTTGTAAATAGATATACAAACTGCAAGTTGTGTAATTATCTGTGAAATAGAATGTTGTAAATTAATTGGAAGGCAAGGCAATCTTAAGCTTAATAACAAAATCATTTCAGTTTGTTTTAAGCGAAATCCAATTCAAAATTATATTTAATAAGATTTTCTAAAGAGCACGTCGACATACAACTATGCGAAGCACCATATAATTATCCACAAGCTAACATACCTACATACCTCCATGCCTCCACAACCACCTTCGCGTTTATTCTTTGATATGGAAACATCAACTATGGAATATAACAGGTTTGTCTTCTAATTACTGTTAAGTGCACAGTTTTGGAATAAAACGTTCTATTTGAGACCAAAGTTCATATTGAATAATGTTAAAAGAGAAAATATTTCCAATTGTTTAAAGGAAGAAACTGTCATAACAGCAGAATAGTTTAGTTCTCGTGTAATTTGTATGAAAGTTTGCTATCAGCGTCTTGAGGTGGAGAATGGATTGGAGGGAAACGTAGATCAATAGATGCATAGACTGCAAAGATATTTGCAGACAATTGATATTTTGTGTGGAATGTGAAGCATTAGTCATAACAACAGAGACGACCTAATTTTAAATGAACATCCATTTAAAGTGTATGTGTAATGTGGGAAACATGTATTAGACGTTAGTGCGGCTGTCATGACAGCATGGTAGAAAAAAAAAGGAAGAAAAACGTGCGCCACAAAAATATGGTTGCAGGATCGATTTCATTGCATGCCATCTTGGACAAATATCTTTTTTTGCCCTGGCGTCAAGTTGACCATTAATTATGTTGAGAGCGGGATTCGCTAGATGTAAAATGAATGCTGTACGTGTGTGTGTGCATGTGTGTCTGTGTGTGTGTGTGTCTGTGTTCGCGTCTGCGTTTGAGGTTATGTGTACTCGAATTTAACATACAGCGATGTAAATTACCGAAATATGCGAACATTAAAGAGAAAATCAATAAATGGTGCCAACGTGATATAACCATTGGAGAGAAAGCCGATAAATTCTGCTTGGGGTATTTGTTCAGCCCGAGTTACACAGACAATCTCCTTTAAATCAGGCCATCGTAAATTCAGTGAACCAGTCATTAGCCCATTGGAAACTTTAACCAACGACTGCATTCTGAATAAATAGAAAACGTTATCTCTCTCTATATAAAGCTAAAGTTGTCTGTGTATGGCAGGTTTGGTAGCCTTCAACTAACACTATCCCCTCGGAGACCCGGCGGCGCAAGTTGACCAAAATTGAAAGTATGATAGAAGAAGGCTAGCTCTTCCTTCCGTATAAGATAAAATTCAAATCGGATCATGTTAACACCAAAAATTATTTACATTAAAAAGGTGCTTTTTTTCTATGAAAATCCCTATTCTTTTACGATTTTTTGACTGATGTGTTGCCATTTTTCGGTGTATTTCAACCAGAAAAATGTTCACTTAAAGAGAATAACAAGCTGCATAATGCAAAATTTTTACATTTCAAAAATTCCAATTCTAAAGAGGCGAAACAAACCCGCGCAACGCCGGACGATACTGCTAGTAATATATATACGATAAATAAAATAGTGAACGCTCATAAATGATGAGAAATGAACTTTTCTGAGTTCTGTATATTTATGGTGGGTGATAATTATCCTTGAAATATATCGAATACTTTCTAACGTAAAATGTTGCCTATACATGGAGGACTGCAGTACAAAAACATGGTGGTCATGCGGATATAAAAGTAGTTACGTCGAGATATGGAGTAGAAACAAATCTCCATTCCAAATTCATTGACCGACATCACAAAGACTCAACTTGCCTGAAATACACGTAGATTCACAAAAGACAAGTTGGTGGTGGTTTAGGGTGGCCTGAATTTTATTTGCAATCAGTACAACGGGTGGATAATATATGTTCTTTCTGTATTCTTTAGTTAGAAGAAAATGCAGTACGTTTAAAGGGCCTCAGAGACTAGTGGAAGGAAGAGAGGAAGAAAAACTCATACCAGAAATTCGCTGCGAGTGCTCGCAGTGTACTGAGCTCTGCTAAGAACACTCAGAGGTTCTGGTGATAGTGACAAACTGGGCGATCTATTAAATCATTTACCCAAGAAGATAGGAGAGGAATCAGACAGGACTAATACTGCTAGACAACAGGTTCGATTTTCAATTCCACCCATTTACTGAACTGGATTGATACGTTTTTATTGACCACTAATGAAAGAACTGCAATACTGACCGCAGCAGGAGTTGAACTCATAACGCAGGGAGTCGGAAAATCTATTACGATTAAATCGACTCCTGTACGCAACCGGTACTTAATTTATCGACCCTGAAAGGATGAAAGGCAAAGTCAACCTCGGTGGAATTTGAACTCGGAACGTAAAGACAGACGAATTACCACTAAGCATTTCACTCGGCGTGTTAACGATGCTGCCAGCTCGGTTGTCGCCTGGATGGTGCACAAATGTCAACCTCCAGGAGTAGTGGATGCAGCGACGCGCTGTTACGCAGCAGGACCCTACACTACTACTACTACTACTACTACTACTACTACTAGTAGTAGTAGTAGTAGTAGTAATAGTAGTAGTAGTAGTAGTAGTAGTAGTAGTAGTAGTAGTTGTTGTTGTAGTAGTAGTTCTTACGCGTGAATGTAACGACGCATGTGTGGCGCATGCAAATGTACCTGTATAACTCTTTCTTTACTACCTACAAGGGGCTAAACACAGAGAGGACAAACAAACAGATTAAGTCGATTATATCGACCCCAGTACGTACCTGGTACTTATTTAATCGACCCCGAAAGGATGAAAGGCAAAGTCGTCCTCGGCGGAATTTGAACTCAGAACGTAGCGGCAGACGAAATACCGATAAGCATTTCACCCGGCGTGCTAACGATTCTACCAGCTCGCCGCCTTTATGTACCTGTATAATAGTTACATATTGCAGTAACATATTTATATAGAAATATCAAAGGAAAACTTTCTCATCGAATATTGAAAATTGCTTTTAAGTAGTTTCCAACCGTTAGATAAGGGAAGTTCGATGCCTCAGTTATATTCAATGTTGGATTCTTAAACTAATTTTAAACTTGAATATAACGAACATTCTCAAAATAATAATGATACAAATCAAATTTGATGAATTTTATTCATGCTGACTTGAGAAAAATATTTGTATACCAAACATGTTTTTACTACCACTACCAATATTATTACTACTACTACTACTACTGCTGCTGCTGCTGCTGCAGCTACTGCTACTGCAGCTACTGCTACTATTACTGCCACTACTACTACTACTACTGAAATAACTTGGATCTTCCACAAGATTTGATGATTTCTATTCATGCTGACTTGACAAAAATATTTGTATACCAAACATGGTTTTACTACCACAACCAACATTACTACTACTGCTGCTGCTGCTGCAGCTACTACTACGACTACTAGTCGTAGTCGTAGTAGTAGTAGTAGTAGTAGTAGTAGTTAGTAGTAGTAGTAGTAGTAGTAAGTAGTAGTAGTAGTAGTAGTAGTAGTAGTAGTAGTAGTAGTAGTAGTAGT
Organism: Octopus sinensis; assembly: GCF_006345805.1. NCBI lineage: Eukaryota > Metazoa > Mollusca > Cephalopoda > Octopoda > Octopodidae > Octopus > Octopus sinensis. The sequence goes on from NW_021834257.1 coordinate 31,811, forward strand.
TGTTGTTGTTGTTGTTGTTGTTGTTGTTGTACAGTGTTGACAACGATGCGATCTTCTATGAAAACACATTAAGCTTTCCGCTGGAAGCCGGTTCTACAGTTTAGAAGTTCGGGGGAAATCTGATAGACGGAAGCGTTATATAGCAAAATGTAACTTTCCCTCTTTCAAATATTTCAGGAATTGTTGATGAGCATGATATAGTAAAATAACATTGGAAAATGTTCAACAGAAATTCTCCAAGGACTTCAGGTGAATAATTAAGACTAAAAGCAAAATGACATTCTCCGAAACACAATTTCGATTGTGAATATTAGAATCGGTTATCAATTCTAAATATACGTTTGACCTCCAGATGTCTGTATCGAACAGCTACCAGACACAACACAGACATTTAAATTTGTCTGGGATATTACGCTGAAGAGAAAACATGGGACAGTTCTGCCTAAAGCCATGCGAAGAGACAGCCTTTATTATATAATACATTTGAGTATGTGTATGTGTATGTATGTGTGTGTGTGTGTTTGTGTGTCTGGTTGTGAGAGAGAGAGAGAGAGAGAAAAAGGGAGGTAGTGAGATGTAGAGGGAGATAGATGGAGGAGAGACAAACACATAGGGAAGGAGAGAGAATATTTCTATGAATTTGTATATATGCTTTTGAAAAATTATAATACATTCATTATTATCGCATCAAGCATACGTATATCCATAAAAACACTTACATACAATATATCAATATATATATATATATATATATATATATATGTAAATATAAGAAGGCGGGCGAAATGCGAAATGTTCAATGGTATTTCGTCTGTCTCTACATTCTGAGTTCAAATTCCGCCGAGGTCGACTTTGCATTTCATCTTTTCGGGGTCGATAAATTAAGTACCAATTGCGTTCTAGGGTCGATCTAATCGACTGGCCCTCTCCCCCAAAATTTCTGATATTGTGCCTAGTGTAGAAAAGAATATATATAGGTGTGCGTGTGTGTGTATGCCTGTATACACATATATACGCATAATGCATATATATATATAGATAGACAGATAGATAGATAGATAGATATATATATACAAGCATTTTTGTGCATATGTACATTATGTATGCACGTGTATATACTTGTGTGTGTGTGTGGTGTGTGTATATGTGTGTGTGTGCCTGCGCGTGATATGTGTAAAAGATAAATATTTTGGCTGATCAAACTTGATGGAACAAACAATCCATCGATTTCACTGTAATAATGTTGCAGACTGGATTCTATCAAAGGATACAATTCTTTCAAGGAAACAAAAAACAATGAACTCTCATGATTATGCTTTTAATTACTTGTTAAAAGCTAGCACACATCTGTTCCAACCATATTTTCAGTTGCTGAATCACCCGTGGGAAGGCTATTGGGTATATTTAAAAAAAATTTTATATCGAGATTAAAACATCGGTATACCTGCTTTATAGTATAACCGACTTGTTTAGGACATTAAAGAGCATTTAGTGATGAGGCTCCAGTTCGGGAGTTCAGGTGTTTTGGGGAGAATGAAGTTGGCCCTTACTTCCTCCCAGGTCCGTTCTCCTCCGTATCAGGATCCCATAGATTTTTGCAAGGGTACATTGAGGTGCTTAGCTGAAGTGAAAGCAATCAATCTAGAAGAAAGCAAACTCCAAAATTAATACATTCTTCCATCATGTCCTAAGCCAGTACGGAGGGGTATGTCTGATGAAATTAATATGAGGTACGTCCATTAGCATAGGGTGATAGGGTGTCACTTCCGGATCCTCAACAGGCAACCAGAAGGGCACAACAGAAACCTCAGACAGGCGTTCATTTGAGGAGCCTCGGACTAGACCACGTCCTAAATGCTCTTCCAAACGATCCAGTACTAAGGATGCGCCTATCTCATGTCAGTTAGCGGCCATAGTAGGAATTGAATGATACATACTAATTCATGACATTCATATATTAATATTGTAGTATTAATATTCAGGACCAGAAGTCAAAATTGTACCATTTATATTTTGTTTTAACAGTCGCATTTCGTTAAATATATTTTTCATAAGAAACTGAACGCTTCTTACTTAGATGAAAGGCGAAACTAGTCGGTTCAAACACATTCTACCAAGCTGAGACTGTTTTCAATGTCAAACTATAATATACACATATGTAAGTATAATGTGTATAAGTGTATGTGTTAATATGAATGTTTGGATATGTGTGTACGTGTGTGTATAAATGATGATGATAGCTGCCGTGATCAAGGCAAAATTTATGGTCTCTTGCGAGAAGTTTATGGACCGACTTCTCTGATGACACCTCTTCGAACCAGGAATGGTAAAGAAATTCTTCGTAATTCAAAAGACTGAATGTGGCTCATCTTCGGTGTAATATTATGAAGGAACTTTATAAGAGGAAATGAATGTTGCAGAAAATTGGTGAGGGTTGGTCGACACTAGAAAAGTCAGTTTATGATATAGGCAGGAAAGTTCTGGGATTGATGAAAATAAAGCATAACGATTAGTTTAAAGAAATTGATGAAGATATAGATGGAAGGAAAAGGAAGCACTCCGTCGGTTACGACGACGAGGGTTCCGGTTGATCCGATCAACGGAACAGCCTGCTTGTGAAATTAACGTGTAAGTGGCTGAGCACTCCACAGACACGTGTACCCTTAACGTAGTTCTCGGGGATATTCAGCGTGACACAGAGAGTGACAAGGCCGGCCCTTTGAAATATAGGTACAACAGAAACAGGAAGTAAGAGTGAGAGAAAGTTGTGGTGAAAGAGTACAGCAGGGCTCACCACCATCCCTGCCGGAGCCTCGTGGAGCTTTAAGTGTTTTCGCTCAATAAACACTCACAACGCCCGGTCTGGGAATCGAAACCGCGATCCTATGACCGCGAGTCCGCTGCCCTAACCACTGGGCCATTGCGCCTCCACGAAGATATAGATGATTAACTGGCTGATAAAAGACGTACTTTGTCACGTTACTTGTCAGCAAAGCCACAGGAGAGAGATGTGTTGCATAGGGTACTCAAGAATGTGAAATCACGTGTGAGGTGGAGGCTCCCTCAGATGAGGGATACCTGCTGGAGTAAGAAGGCTGATGAGATACAGGCGGTGTCGGATTCCAATAACACAAAGCTGTTATATGATCCCTTGCAAGAATTTCATGGACCGACTTCTCTGATGACAGCTCTTCGATGGTAAGGCGATGGTAAAGAAACTATTCTTTTGTTGAAGCATGGTATTGGTAACAGACAAACGCAGCCCCTCACACCCTGCAGCAAAAGCATGCTATTACTATTACACTTTCCCACCCCATATTTTCCAATTAAAGTTCATGTGTTAAAATTCCTACCCACTCTGGTAGTAAAGTCACCCTGTACGATAACTTTGTCGGTCTGAGGGATATTTATTATAATGCCCTTCAAAGCATGTTAGAAAGAAACTTTTTCGTCATCAGTAGAGCACATAGTTGGAGCATATACACTCACCAAGGTTACATAATTTTTTTTTAACCAAAGGAATTCTCATGGACATAAGACGCTCGTTAATCCCGACTAGAAATTCTTCCAACTTGTCCACAAGAGTAGTCTCAACAGCAAATGCCACTCCAGCCTCTCATCTAAACTCTTCATCTCTCCCTTTCTTTCCCAAAGAATGTATATTTTCCATAAGATTCTGTGAGATGACGATTTCCAGCTTATCTCATCTCAGATAAAGCAACGATGTCAAGATCACAGCGTCGAAGCTCATTCGCAACAAAATCAGTCCTTCGTTCAGGACATTCTGAGGACTCACCGTCAAACAGTGTCCGTACATAAAATATTCAATATCTTATTTGGTTATATCACAATAGCACGAGGACGGCCGGGTTCAGACTGTGATGCTCTGGAGTCCCTACCGGGCCACACTCTTTGATCTGATGTGGTTCCAGAGTCCTTACTGCCATTTATTTTTATATTGTTTTGGTAATCATTGATTGTTTGCCTTTTAAGGCTACAACCAGCCATTCAGTTGAGACTCATAGCACTATCAACAATTATCAATTAGTTAATTAATTAACTAATTAATTAATTAATCAATCAATGTTGTTATCGTGCAATGCCTGTGCAAGATGATTTATTTTTTAAAGTGGGGAAAGGCTGTGCACTGAGTCAATCCCACTCACTAAGCAACAGCAGCCATAACCCAAAAAACGAACAACTCAACATCATCGGTAACTACTGAGCCGCAAGATTTATGTCGGAGTTATCCCAGTTACTTGAGTTGCCTTCTGGAAGGATGCCCTAACAAAGGCTAGGGGTCCTTCACTCCCAATGGTTTAACCGCGCGATCGGGTATTCAGTCAGATTATTTCTAAGTCCCCGCGCAAGATACAGCCATAGGCTAAATAAAATAGATATAAAACAGATATAAAATCATACAATCTTTAAAAAATATTGATATACAATATATACATAAAATATACGATATGGAATACGTAAGATTGACACACAATATATAGAATATGTACACACACATGCTGGAATACAATATATACAATACACACTCCCACAGAGTTTAAAATGTAATATATACAACACACAAACACTCCACAAAGAAAGTGGTTGAAGGGCCATTGACAACGTTTTTGTTCCTCCGCCCTTTTACGGGTTATACTTTTTGTCCCGCGGGGTGTTCAACAAGCACCCACCTCACAAAGCAAACCTGATGGGGCTGCCAGTTCAGTCGCCGACGATCCAACCATTGAACAGTTTGTACTGGACTACAGGGTATCACTAGCACTCAAGAGCGACCTGACATAAATATAGATACATATATAAATACATACATATATATATATATATATATATATATATATATATATATAATATATATATATATATATATATATATATATTTATATATATATATATATATATATGTGTGTATATATATATATAATGTAACTTTGCGTGGCGATTTTTTTTCCTTCTTCCTTCTTTCCTGTTTTTCATGTTTATGAAGAAGAGCTATGCACGAAACGTAAAACACCTACACTCTTTCTTCTCCGAGCGTCGTACTAATTATTTACTTCTGTTACGTCCCCACGTTATATTTTTCTTCCCTGTGTTTTTTTGAATTGTCATATATATATAATATATATATATATATATATAATATTATATATATATATTATATATATATATTATATATATATATATATTATATATATATATATATATAAAAGGAAATGAAGAAAATGCTGACAAAATAATTTAAGTAATTTAATTAGGTGAAAGTTCTTTTACCGGTTGCGCATTTGTTATGCTTATCAAAATATATTTTTTAAAGAGAGATTAGAGTTCCTTTTCTGATAGATTTTTTCCTCTTATCTGATAAGAGGAAAAAAATCTATCAGAAAAGGAACTCTAATCTCTCTTTAAAAAATACATTTTGATAAGCATAACAAATGCGCAACCGGTAAAAAGAACTTTCACCTAATTAAATTACTTAAATTACTTAAATTATTTTGTCAGCATTTTCTTCATTTCCTTTTTATATATCACAACTCGTGTTCCACATCTCCTTTTTTAAATATATATATATATATATATATATATATATAGATATATATATAATATATATATATATATATATATATATTTATATATATCTACATATACACTTACAAATATGCACACACGCGCTCACACGTTCGAGAAAACGTGAAAATGAAGTTTGGGAATTGGCTCCCGAAGCAGATGCTGTAAATAAGAGCAAATTAATATTTCTTTACTGCCCATAGAGGCTAAATATAGAGGGGGCAAAGAAGGACAGACAAAAGGATTAACTCGATTACACTCGCCCCCAGTGCGTACAAGTACTAGTTTAATCGATTACAAAAGGTTGAAAGGCAAAGTCGATCTCCGCGGAATTTGAACTCAGAACGTAAAGGCAGACGAAATACAACTAAGCCTTTCGCACGGCGAGCTAACGTTTCTGCCAGCTCACCGCCCTTGAGCAAATAAATATTGGACGGAAAACTCCTTCGAGGTATAAAAAATATCATCTGGTCTCCGTGGGGCCCGCGTCCCACGTTCTCTGTGTTCTTATTGTCCTGTGAGCAAATAGTCATTTTAACCTTATCCTTATAAGTGTCTAATGTATTTCAGAACAATGTGATTAATCTAAGACTTTATAATGTTATGAATACAGGGACCTTACCGACCGTTATCAGGTTTTGCTGGTCACTGTTGAGACGTGAGGCGTTCTAAAATTTTCACCGCATTTCCACGCTACCGATTTCCACCACACATTGGGACAACAGTGGCCCGTGGCAGAAATAAACCCCACATGGTACAGCGGCTGCTGCAGAGAGTGTCACTGGCCATTCCCCATGGCAACACCATAGCAGTCATTACTGCGTCTCGCATCTGAGCACAAAAGTTTTTCTGAGGTATGTGGCCCAGGATGGCTACATGTCTTAAAGACAAAATATTATGTAATATTCTAGAAAATATTTTTACCATGTGCCAATTGCATCACTAATGGTGTTGGGAAAGGATGAATTTCTCGGTATTTTTTAATCCAATTTTTTAATTCTAGTTTGAATATTTAACCCTAATGTATTTCATGATGGCATAGCTAATTCCTGGTCAAATTGTTCCGAATTAAGCTTCATCATATCGTCGATCCATTGTTTAGTTCTAGCATAAAAATAAATACATGAATAACATGATGCCGTGAATTCTTGTTTAATCGTGGATCAAATATGAAAGAAAACCAGCTTCATAACGTCGTTAATCCATTGTTTAATTCTGTCTTAAACATACAGCCTAATGTATTTCCTGACGTTATCGATCCATTTTTGATCTTAGTACAAATTTGTAACTAAAAGAATTACATGTCGTTGATAAATTCTTACTCAAACAGGTCACGCAGTAAGACTTCCTGATCGTCTCAATCCAATTGTTTAATTCTGGTATAAATATATAAGTAAGTCACTTCGTTACATCATTGGTCATACGTTTTAATTCAAGCTCAGATGTGTGACCCAATAACGTTCATTTTGTTGATATCATTGCTATATTGTTGCTTAAATGAGCAATCCAATAAAATCTGCGGTTGTGTTGTTACAATTTTTTAACTCTGGATCAAATACCTAGTTCCAAAATGTCATGCTCTTCTTTACTCCGTTGTTTAATTCTACACAGACATGCAGGAAGTAAATAGACATTTAACTTTCAAAATTTCTGATCTATGTGTGTCTTAATATGTTTTTAGCGGTGTAGAATTTACAATGTAATTATTCTTTTTCATTCCAGGTGCCATTGTATTAAACATTTGCAAAGAGTAACCGTGCCACGCACAAAAAAATTCAGCAGAACTGTCAGATTTTCAAAGAGGTCGTATAGTTGGGCAATATGAAGCTGATCTTAACTAACGAAAAATTGCCGAAAATCTTCAAATTCCTCTTGCTACTATTAATTGAATTATAGTGCAATTTAAAAGCCAGGGAAAAGAATCAACAGATTCTCGTCCCGGCCAACCTGGGCTCTCGGAAAGGAAGCTTCGCTGTTTGAAGAGAATTGTAGAAAACAAACCCCATTCGAAGGCTTCTGACATTGCAAAACATTTAGAAGGTAGTCCAAGAACGTGTGTTATATATCTGCATAAGCCTGCGTATTATGGACGAGCAGCTAGAAGAAAACTTCTCTTTCACCAATATCAAATAAAAGATTTTGAAAATTAAAGGTGTCTATTTACTTCCTGCATGTCTGTGTAGATCGAATATGTAATCTTCGTTACAGAAATTACAAGTGCTGCCACTAAAGAAAATAAAGCATAGAAATGAACCTCTATGTGGTCTCTCGAGAAGCTAGAAATATCAATGAAAGCTCTATCATATATTCTCCTGACATTTTATTTTTAAAAATTGATAAAGAACGGCCGTATGTGATGACATGTTCTGAGAAATAGTAGCTGAAATAAAGACAGAAAGGTCATTGCTGGGGTTACTTTCATCACAAATCCCTAACTACACTACACTAACACTACATTAACGCCAGCACAATCAGAGGGAAAAGATCAATATTAATGACAATATTTTAACTATTCATGTGTACTGCCAAAAGGAGCAATAAGTGGAGTATTTTCATTTACGAAGCATTAGCGATGTGATGATGTGTTGTAATATAGTTTTCCAGTAACACCAGTATAGATTGGTTACTAATTACTATGAGTATATTTTTAATAAAACTAATGCATTGCTGTCTGGTTTGCATATTGATCTATGAACCCGCCACTCCGTGCAAACAAATATTTACTTCTCTTCCTTCGACCAGCTTCAAGTAACGTATTATATTAAGTGTTCTCTCATCAATTAAGCTATGGTAACATTACCTCTTCTAATTTCGTGACACTGGAAGTTATATGACTGTAAATTAGCGATATTGCTATTACATCGCAGGCAAAAACGGTATACAATATCAGGATGGTGTTTTCTATTTTAGTTTACTACAATGCTTGAGAAGCAATAGAATGGCTATGTATTGAGAATTCTACTCACACAATACGTGGAATACCATCTTAATCTTCTAAATTCGAGTTTCCCTTCTGAAATTAATACTGAAAAAGAATGGAACATACACAGCGTATCTATTTCTATATAATGTCTCGTAATTTATGTATTTCTTTAGCTTTCAGTATTGAATAGAATTTTTTATTTTTTTCCAATGAGATCTGAGATTGAAACTGAAAGCAATTGCGATACTTACAATATCAATACCGCACGGCCTATTTCCGATTTAATTATAATCCATGCGTGTCAGAATCTGTGCAACAGACCGTCACAATTTCATCAGTCGGGTATCTGACTCCAATACAAAGGATGCAACAACTACAAAGATTACAAGCGCGACATTGAAAACGACTCTCCATACACCAGATTATAAAACACAGTTTCAATTCCCAGTCAGAATCTTTTACTTACAAGATACAAATGCGCTCGGAAAGGGAGGAACATAATTTATGATTTCCCCGTTTCCCATTGCCTTTTAATGTCTTTTGTTTCATGTCAAATGTGTAATCCTTATTGCAAAAGTTACAAGTGTTACTACAAAGAACAACACCACCATCATTACAATCACAGAAAATATCAATACCCAGCGATCATCGTAATAACATGTTTACTATTTATGTCTGTCATGCTTAGTAAGGAGACTACTTTACGATGAAACGGTGATATGATGGTGTATTGTTATTAATGTTCCTACGCTGCAATTATTGTCCACAATATTGCTGGCTGATGGAAATCCCATATAATTGTAGCTTTGATGTTCGCAAAGTGTGGATCCTGTAGTGATAGTTATTAACATCTACGTAGTGCATAATCCTTTACCATATCTCTAGTCGTACATAGTGTCCAATAATAATTTACAGTCATTTTTATAAGTAGCTTTCATTATTTAATTCTCAATGTTATGCCATAAGCGAGATAGGTTTCTGCTAGCTTCAGAATACTTGCTTTCATTAATGTTGCTGAAACTTTATTTTCCTTATTTATAGATTACTGTATAACGACACAACTTTCACAAGTTTTAATAACAAAAGTATTTAATGCAAATTCGTGTGTTATATAGTGTTAATAATAATTTATGGCATCGGCCTAAAGAATAAGATTTATTGGTGAGAGAATTTATAATGTCCATGCTTTCATTAAAGGATTGCTGTATACGGGAAAATGGTTTGACCTGCAAATCTGGTCAGAGACTGGATTTCCATAGAATATTTAACCAGACGATATTGAACACATTGACTGTGGTGGATAAACGCTTTTTTTAACAGCTTTTGAAATTTGAGCTGTTTTGAAAGGTTTAGTGGTAAATATTTACATTTGGAATACAGACCTTTCATTTCTGATTTATATGATGAGTTATCAACTTTATGGTAACCCAATACTTATAGTTACACCGTACAAAACACAGCACATGCTTGCTGAAATTGGTTTTAGCATGTTGGAATTAGCAACTGGTCACCGCTTCACCAGGTTCCCATCGCATTTCGGAGCAATGTAATTCAACACACAAACACACACACACAAACACACTCACACACACACACACACACACACACACACACACACACACCACACACAAACTCGAACACACATGAGTATCGAGCCACCCGTTTTAATATGTATCCCTTTTGTAATATCAACAATGAATTATGATAAAGCACAAACCACCAAGATGTTTGCACGCGCAAATACTGCAACTGTACGTGCAAAACTCAGCAACACATATAGGCTGTCCTCTAGAGCTATATGCTGAGGGAAATCAACCCTGATGCAAAACTTTGAGGAGCACATTTGAGTTGTTATTCTTATACAAATTCAACACGTCACTTCAAGCAAGATGATTTCCATATTGTTTTTAGGATTTATTACACACTATATTCATCAAGCTTACACAATATAGGCAAAGTCCTATTACCATTCCGTGGGCTGCATGTGCGATAATTAGACATAACAACTCAAACCCAGATGGTAAATGGTTGTGATAATTACCCGGTATTTCCGCATCAGCAACAAACCACTATGTTCCAGAGTCAATTCTTAACACAGCAATTCATGGGAACGCACAACTGTGACCTGCATCCAGAAAAAATACACCCCTATATTTTTAATCGGAGCTAAAGCAGAACATTCCGTACAGGGCCCTAACCTATGAGAAAAGCAAAGTAATCACACCCAATCACATACGCTAATGTGCCAAATAGGGAACGAAACAAGGATCAGTGAAATTCTAGATATGTACACACATCCATGTAAAAATATAAGTATGTATATGATATTGATAAGTATAGGCGCAGGTGTGGCTGGGTGGTAAGTAGTTTCCTTACCAACCACATGGTTCCGGGTTCAGTCCCACTGCGTGGCACCTTGGGCAAGTCTTCTACTGTAGCTTCGGGCCGCTAAAGACTTGTGAATGAATTTGGTAGACGGAAACTGAAAGAAACCCGTCGTATATATATATATATATATATATATGTGTGTGTGTGTGTGTGTGTGTGTAGATATATATATATATGTATATATATATACATACATGCATATGTGTGTATATCTTTATGTATCTTTGTTTGGCCGCCCACCATCGGTTAACAACCAATGCTGGTGTGTTTCCGTCCCCGTAACATAAGCGGTTCGACATAAAGGACCGACAGAATAAGTACTAGGTTTACAAAGAATAAGTCCTGGGGGTCGATTTGCTCGACTAAAGGTGCTCCAGCATGGCCGCAGCCAAATGACTGAAACAAGTAAAAGAGATAAAAGAGAAAGATTTTTTATATTTCCTGCTTTATAGTTTGTTAGTAATGGATTATAACAGTATAGGAGATTACGAAGATTTGAATGTTGAACCCTAATCCGTATGCTAATGTGTAGTGCATTATAGCACACCGTAAATTACAAATGTATATACTTGAGTGAGGTTGTGTGTGTTTGTGTTTGAGCTTGTGTGTGCAGTAAATCTATATAAATAGATATGCATGCATGTATATGTGTGTGTGTATGAATGCACGGGTATCTATCTATCTATCTATCTATCTATCTATCTATCTATCTATCTATCTATCTATCTATCTATCCATGTATTTTTCTGTGTCTGCATGTCTATCTATTTATCTATACGTCGATGTATGTGTGCGTATATATATATATATATATATATATATATATAATATATATATTATATATATATATATATATATATATCAAACTAAGGTTATATATATATATACATACATATTCCTACGCACACACACACGCGCATGTCTATGTAACTTATGTAGATAAGAAAGATTTCCCTACGTGTATACACGCGAGCGCGCACACGCACACACACACACGCACAACACAGACACACATGCACACTCACACACACACATACACACACATACACCATACACACACACACATACACACATACACACACATACACACACACAACATATACATATATATATATATATATATATATATATTATATATATATATATATAATATATATATATATATATATATATATATATATATATATATACATATATCAACAATGCATGTGTGTACATCTCTACTGATTTATGTCAATTTTATCTTCTCATATATATTTTTGGCAGATTGAGGCATGATATTGTTCATTACATACCGGATGACTGATAAATATGATTAGAAAGATGAAAAGAAGGTATCGAATGCGAAATGTCTACATGACATTCAAATTATTCCACTCTATCATACATACGAGATAGAATTTTTGGCACCTCTAACTATATTATTTTACACACACGTTTTGTCAGATGGTTAGAAATTCGATTAAATGTGTAAAAGTTTTGTCTTTATCCCAGTGAAAGAAGATATCATTAGTTCACGAGCTAAGATATTCTTTAGCATACCGGATAATGTATATATATATATTGTATTATATGTATATATATATAATGTATGTATAGTATGTATATGTATATATATATATATATATATATATGAATGTATTTATATATATATATATATATAATATATATAATATAATAATATATATGATTATGTATATATATATATATATATATTATATTATTATACACACATACATATGTACATGTATATATATATATATATATATATATATTGTTTGTGTATGTGTGTGTGTGTGTGTGTGTGTGTGTTTGTGTGTGTATGTGTGCGTGCGTAATTATAGGCAAATGCACGTTGGAAAATTGTAGCAGTCTATAATAACAACACTGAATAATCACGGACAACGTCTACAGAAATTACGCGCGCGTGCATAACACACTCATATGTATTTATACTTCTCTATATATATATGCATGTGTACGTATATGTATAAATATATGGAGGCGCAATGGCCCAGTAGTTGAGGCAACGGACTCGCGGTCGTAAGATCACGGTTTCGATTCCCAGACCAGGCGTTGTGAGTGTTTATTGAAAACACCTAAATCTCCACGAGACTCCGGCAGGGGGTGGTGGCGGTCCCTCCTGTACTCTTTCGCCACAACTTTCTGTCACTTTTTCTTCTGTTGGCCTGCTCATTTGAAGGCTAAAACAATGCAAAGCGCATTGTGACCAGCGATGTGATAGTGTTGTCAGTCACGGTGATCAGCGTGATATATATATATATATATATATATATATATTATAAAACTGAGAATGTGTGTCTGTCTGTCTGTCTGTCTGTGTGTTTCCCTAAAACTTGAGAACTACACAACCAATTTCATTCAAATTTTACACATGCCTTACTTAGGGTCCGGGGAGTGTCATCGGCAAAAACAATTTTTAACTTTTTGCCTAAGGCGAGCCCACAGCAATATCATATCTTCTCCACTACGATTCCCTAACACTTGAGAACTATACAACCAATTTCATTCAAATTTTACACATGCCTTACTTAGGGTCCATGTAGTTTCATGGGCAAAAAAAATGTTCAACTTCTTGCTTAGAGCGAGCCCATAGCAATATCATATCTTCTCCACTATTTCAGTATTACGTTTTAAAAGTGAAACAAAAACATTTCTCTATTTTATGTCAGATACTTTCACTTTAACAATAAAAATAATAATAACAATTGAATTATATGTAGTAAGTAATAATTAAAATCAAATTAAAGTATAATATAATCGTAACATAACAAAAGTAAAAATAGCAATTGGTATAAAATTGCATCAATGACTTGAACTTGAATAAGTGGTTTCACATGAATGGGAATAAATTAAAAATAAAATTAGCGTGCAGAAATAGAATAGTCCTACAATTCCAGTCTGTTATATATTTTCAGCATTGTTATCACTAGCGATATCAAGATATAACTTTGTATTTTGTAATTTATGTGTAGATGTATATATAGATGTACATGTAATATGTACACATATATATACACATACATACATGCACTAGCACTATATCCCCGCGGCAAAGACGGGTCATAATGCTAGTATATATATATATAATATATATATATATATATATATATATATATATTATATATATATAATATTATATATATATATATATCAGATCTGTTAATATCATATCAGATCTTGGATCTGATATTAACAAAACACTCTAGTTTCATTCACAGCATTTCAGTTGAAGAGATTGTCCTCTCGGACCACGATATGATACTCTGCAACTTCAATTTCCAGCATATCAAAACCAAACCAGTCAGTCCCGCAACACTGCCCTTATTTGACAACATAGACTTCCACAAAACGGACTGTGAAGCAATCAGAAATAATCTGCCCTTTATCGTCTGGTCCTTCACTCTAAGTTTCACTGACATTGAAACCACATGGCAGCGCTTTGAGAACATAGTTACCTATATATGCTCAAAACACGCTTCTACGAAATTCACTAGCACAAAGAGAAAGAGGTTCCCTAGAGTGAAATAAAAAGCACCGCATCAGGAGCATCAAAAATCTTTATTACAAAACCAACCAATTAAAATAGTTCCACATACAGCATCAACAGTTAACAACAATGGAAAACCTGAAGTTGGAAAAATTTCATCTCAGATCAACATAAAACCCTGCATTGAAAATCAAAGAGCTGCAGAGGAACAGTGGGTAATAAAAAAATTAAACAGAACCCGAAAGTGTTCTATTCATATGCAAATAAGCATACGATTGTTGTCTGACCCGTTTGGTCCACTGATCGATGATAATGGTAGCTTCCAACATGATGCTAAAGAAATAGCAGAAGTATTGCAACATGATGCAGTACTTCAATGTGATGCTAAAGTTCTGCGGAAGCAATACTGCTCTATTAAGGTGGCGAACTGGCAGAAACGTTAGCAAGCCGGGCAAAATGCATAGCGGTTATGAGGGCGTAAATACACCAGCATCGGTTGTCAAGTGATGTTCGGGGGAACAAACACAGACACACAGACATACACACACACATACATATATATACAACGGGCTTCTTTCAGTTTCCCTCTACCAAATCCACTCACAAGGCTTTGATCGGCTCGAGGCTGTAGTAGAGCACACTTGCCCAAGTTGCCATGCAGTGGGACTGAACCCGGAATCATGTGGCTGGTAAGCAAGCTATTTACCACACAGGCACTCTTACACCTGTTGTATTTGTTTTTGAACTTTCAAAAACTTTTGGCAAATTTATGTTCTACACAAGGGAAATTATATGACAATGCAAAAACCTTTCAAAAGATGTTTTGTGTAATTTAAGTGGTATTTATCTGTTATTTTTAGTATATCTGACGACCATGTCATACCGTCTGTTTTTCACTCTGACTTATTGATGGCTTTCAATATCTCCCCACCGCCACCCCATAAATATATTTACTTGTCTATTGCTAGGATTTAAGTCAGACATTCGGAATGCCTGTATTTTAAACTAAGTTTTTTAAAATTTGAATAATCAAAACAAAAAAAAATTTATTTCGGAAAATTGAATTTCTGTTTTTGTATAGTCGTATGAATTTCCGTTTGTAGAACACAAATTCACAAAAATCTCCTGAAAATTCCGAAAATTAAAAAAAAAAAAATTATGAGGCGCTGGAGTGACTGTGGGATAAGAAACCTGCTTCACAACTACTTGGTCCCGGGTTCAGTCCCACTGCGTGGTACCTTCAGCAAGTGCCTACCACTATATCTGCGGACCGACCAAGACCTTGTGGGTGGATTTGGTAGACGGAAACTGAAATAAGCCGATTATATATATATATATATATATATATATGTGTGTGTGTGTGTGTGTGTGTGTGTCTGTGTGTCTGTGTGTATGTTTGTGTGTGTGTGTTAGTGTGTATGTATGTACGTGTGTGTCTGTCTGTCTGTGTTTGTATGTATGCTTGTATGTAAGTATATATATATATATATGTGTGTGTGCATGTGTATGTATATATACCTGTGTGTGTTGTGTGTGTGTCTGTCTGTTGTGTCTGTGTCTGTGTTTGTCCCCCCACCATCGCTTGACAACAGATCTTGTTGTGCTTACGTCCCCGTAATCTAGCGTTTCGACAAAGCGACCGATAGAATAAGTAGAAGGCTTACAAAGAATAAATCCTGGAGTCGATTTGTTTGACTAAAGGCGTTGCTCCAGCATGACCACATTCAAATGCCTGAAACAAGTAAAAGAAAGGTGTCATATGCCGTGTGTAAAGCAGAATTGTTTTTCGCACTGCATTTATCCGCACTTAAACGTGACTATTCCATTAGTATGACCTTTACTTCGGTGGTTACCATGAGAGAATCCCTGGTATTGGCTTTTTAGTGCAAAAATGCACTCTTGTTTATATCACTAAAGGGGAGATAATTCCCTGCTAACTCCAGCCTCTCAGTCACTAATATATATCTTTTTTACATGCTAAGTTGCTAA
Organism: Octopus sinensis; assembly: GCF_006345805.1. Classification (NCBI taxonomy): domain Eukaryota; kingdom Metazoa; phylum Mollusca; class Cephalopoda; order Octopoda; family Octopodidae; genus Octopus; species Octopus sinensis. The sequence continues at coordinate 48,205 of NW_021834257.1, forward strand.
TCGCGACAGCAGCGCCAGTCCTGGCCATTGTCAATTTATATATCGCTGTCAGACTGATGTTCACTGCTTTCTCTCGCGGTCATTTGTTCATCATTTGCACCACTAAAGAAGGTCGAAATCACGTGATCTGCACCAACATGCCAGTACGAGATTTTTTTCTTCATGGTACATACCTATTGAAAATACATGGAATATTCTAGGAGAACGTTCGAAAGCCAGACATCCTAAAACAACTGAGCAATTATGGAAGAATGGAATAAGATCACCCAGCAAGAAATTGAAAATTTAATTTCCTCATGCAGTCGAAGATGTCAGAGTTTGATTGAAGCTAAAGGGCTTCACACTAAATATTAAATAATTCCAGTATTCTCTCTGTCATTTTTTATTATTTTGTTATTTTTTCAACCGTTCTGATCCGTTTGGCCGCCATGGGTTTTGCAGTAAATCACTAAATCATCGATAACTTTTGTATTATCCTCTCAAATTACACCAAAATCTGGGACAATAACAATTTATATTGTATTTATTGTCTGCGAGAATTATAGAATATAAAACTACTTAGATAAAAATTTATACTTACTTTTCTGACGAAAATAATACCGTTCTGAACATTTTGGCCGCAACTGTATATATATATATATATATATATATATATATACGACGGACTTCTTTTCAGTTTCCGTCTACCAAATCCACTCACAAGGCCTTGGTGGCCCGAGGCTATAGTAGAAGACACTTGTCCAAGGTCCACGCAGTGGGAGTGAACCCGGAACCATGTGGTTGGTAAGCAAGCTATTTACCACACAGCCACTCCTGCGCCTGGTACCTCGTGTAAAATATATATGTGTGTGTGTGTGTGTGTGTGCGTGCGTGTGTGTGTGTGTACGTGTGTACGTGTGTGTGGTGTGTGTGGTGTGTATCCGAGCGGTGTACGAAAAGTTTTTCAGCCTTCATGGTCTTTGAGCCTTGTAGTCTTGTACCTTCATCAGAAGTCTTGTTCCATGTTTTGCATTTTTGAGGCTCAAGACATTTCATACACCTTTCGTATTTATATTTTCAATCGAACAATTTGACCCCAAACGTGCCGAAGCGCTAGATTACGGGGACGTAAACATTCCAACAGCGGTCGTCAAGCGGTGATGGGGAAAAACAGACACAAATACACACACACACACATACACACACCCTACACGCATTCACGTCTACCATATCCATTCCCATTGCTTGCTAGGCCTAAGATTATAGGAGATGCCCAAAATACTACACAGTGGGACTGAAACTGGAACCATATGGTTTGGAAGCATGCTACTTACCACAGAACAACGCCAGCCTGTATTTATGTATGTGCGTATGAATATATGTATGTATGAATGTATGTATGTATGTATGTATGTATGGCATGTATGAATATATGTATTATGTTTTTATGTATGTATATATGTATGTATGTGAATATATGTATGTGTATGTATATATTTATGTATATATTTAAGCATGTATATATGTATGTATGTATGTATGAATGAATATATGTATGTGTGAATGTATGTGTGTATGAATATGTGTATGTAAGCATGAATATATGTATGTATATATGTATGTATGTGTGTGGATGTATGTGTATAGATGTATGTATATATGTATGTGTGTGAATGTATGCATGTATGTATGTATATATGTATGTGTGTATGTATGTATGAATATATGTATATATGTATGTATGAATGCATGTTTGTATGAATATATGTATATAAGTATGAGTGTATGTATGAGCATATGTATGTATGTATGCATGTGTGTATTTTTCTGTGTATGTAATAGGCACAGCAGTGGCTGTGTGGTAATTAGTTTGCTTACCAACGACAGGGTTCTGGAGTCAGTTCCACTGCATGGCAATTTTGGCAAGTGTCTTCTACTATATCCTCGGGCCGACTAAACCTTGTTAATGGATATGGTAGACAAAATCTGAAGGAAGCCAGTCGTATATATAATGTCATGTCTTCGCTATGTTCGCTAACATAATGAAGAATGACACGATATAGGTAAAGAAAGTTGAGAAATTTGAAAAGAAAATACGAAACTTGTTATTTCTCCCAAACTATGTTACTATACGCAAAATTTTATAACATTTTTCTAACATAACTATTTAAATATATTCTTTAAACATATAACACAAGCCTTCTGCAGTTGTTTCACTCTTTTTTACCTTTCATACATCCAACCACGTGCTTTCACATACCAGCTTTCTCACCTATAT